>NC_054506.1:1408666-1673666 GCF_017639515.1 Carcharodon carcharias
AGCACACCCCTCACTGTAACACTCTGATACACAGCACACCCCTCACTGAAACACTCTGATATATCGCATACCCCTAACTGTAACACTGATATATTCCAAACCCCTCACTGTAACACTCTGATACGCAGCACACCCCTCACTGAAACACACTGATATATCGCATACCCCTAACTGTAACACTGATATATTCCAAACCCCTCACTGTAACACTCTGATACGCAGCACACCCCTCACTGTAACACTCTGATATATCCCAAAACCTTCACTGTAACAATCTGATATATCCCAAACCACTCACTGTAACACTGATATATCCCACACACCTCACTGTAGAACTCTGATATATCCCACTCCCCTCACTGTAACGCTCTGATATATCCCACACCCCTCACTGTAACACTCTGATAATCCCAAACACCTCACTGAAATACTCTGATATATCCCACACCCCTCACTGTAACACTCTGATAGATCCCACACCCCTCACTGTAACACTGATATATCCCACACCCCTCACTGTAACACTCTGATATATCCCAAACCCATCACTGTAACAGTGATATATCCCATACACCTCACTGCAGAACTCTGATATATCCCACACCCCTGACTGTAACACTCTGATATATCCCACACCCCTCACTGTAACACTCTGATATATCCCACACCCCTCACTGTAATACTCTGATATATCCCACACCCCTCACTGTAACACTCCGATATAACCCACTCCCCTCAATGTAACACTCTGATATATCCCACACCACTCACTGTAACACTCTGATATATCCCACACCCCTCATCATAACACTCTGACATAACCCACACCCCTCAATGTAACACTCTGATATATCCCACACCCCTCAATGTAACACTCTGATATATCCCACACCCCTCACTGTAACACTCTGATATAACACACACCCAAACTGTAACACTCTGATATATCCCATACCACGCACTGTAACACTCTGATATATCCTACAGCCATCACTGTAACACTGATATAACCCACAACCCTCACTGTAACACTCTGATATATCCCACACCCCTCACTGTAACACACTGATATATCCCACACCCTCACTGTAAATCTGATATATCACCCACCCCTCACTGTAACAACATGATATATCCCACACCCCACACTGTAACACCCTGATATATCCCACAACCCTCGCTGTAACACTCTGATAAATCCCACACACCTCACTGTAACACTCTGATATATCCCACACCCTCACTGTAACTCTCTGATATGTCCCACACCGCTTACTGTAACACTTTGATTTATCCCACACCCCTCACTGTAACACTCTGATATTTCCCACACACCTCATTGTAACACTCTGATATATCACACACCCCTCATTCTAACACTATGATATATCCCACACCCCTCACTGTAACACCCTGATATATCCCACACCCCTCACTGTAACTCTCTGATATATTCCACACCCCTCACTGTAACACTCTGATATATACCACACCCCTCACTATAACACTCTGATATATCCCACACCGCTCACTGTAACGCTCTGATATAACCCACACCCCTCACTGTAACACTGATATATCCCACACCCCTCACTGTAACACTCTGATATATCCCACACCCCTCACAGTAACACTCTGATATAGCACACACCCCTCACTGTAACACTCTGATATATCCCACACCCCTCATTGTCACACTTTGTTATATCCCACACCCATCACTGTAACACTTTGATATATCCCACACCCTCACTGTAACACTCTGATATGTCCCACACACCTCACTCTAACACTCTGATATATCCCAAACCCTCACTGTAACACTCTGATATAACCCACACCCTTCACTGTAACTCTCTGATATATTCCACACCCCTCACCATAACACACTGATATATCCCACACGCCTCACTCTAACATTCTGATCTATCCCACACCCCTAACTGGAACACTCTGATATATGCCACACACCTCACTGTAACACTGCGTTTTATATCCCACAAGCTCACTGTAACACACTGATAAAACCCACTCCCCTCAATGTAACTCTCTGATATGTACCACACCCCTCACTAGAATACACTGATATATCCGACAATCCTCACTGTAAAACTCTGATATATCCCACACCCCTTACTACAACACACTGATGTATCCCACACCATTCACTGTAACACTCTGATATATCCCGCATCCCTCACTGTAACACACTGATATATCCCATACCCCTCAATGTAACACTCTGATTTATCCCACACCCCTCACTGTAACACTCGGATACATTCTACACACCTCACTGTAACACTTTAATATATCCGACACCCCTCAAAGTAATACTCTGATATATCCCACACACCTCAATGTAACACCATGATATACCCCACACCCCTCACAGAAACACTCTGATATATCCCACACCCCTCACGGCAACACTCTGATATATCCCACACCCCTCGCTGTAACACTCTGATATATCCCACCCTCACTGTAACACTCTGATATATCCCACACCCCTCACTGTTACACCCTGATATATCCCACACCCGTCACTGGATCTCTCTGATATATCCCACACGCCTCACTGTAACACTCTGATATATACCACACCCCTCACTGTAACACTGATATATACCACACCCCTCACTGTAACACTCTGATATATCGCACACCCCTCGTTGTCACACTCTGTTATATCCACAGTCATCACTGTAACACTCTGATATATCCCACACCCTCACTGTAACTCTCTGATATGTCCCACACCGCTCACTCTAACACTCTGATATAATCCACATCCCTCACTGTAACTCTCTGATATATCCCACACCCCTCACTCTAACATTCTGATCTATCCCACACCCCTCACTGTAACACTCTGATATATCCCACACCCCTCACTGTAACACTCTGATATATGCCACACACCTCACTGTAACACTCTGATATATCGCACACCCCTCACTGTAACACTCTGATATATCCCACACCCTCACTGTAACACTCTGATATAGCCCACACCCTCACTGTAACACTCTGATATATGCCACACACCTCACTACAACACACTGATGTATCCCACGCCATTCACTGTAACACTCTGATATATCCCACACTGCTCACTGTAAGACATGCATATATCCCGCACCCCTCACTGTAACACTCTGATATATCCCACACCCCTCACTGTAACACTCTGATATATCCCACAACCCTCACTGTAATAGACAAATATATCCCGCACTCCTCACTGTAACACTGTGATATACCCCACACCGCTCTCTGTAACACTCTGATATATCCCACAGGCCTCACTGTAACACTCCGATATATCCCACACCCCTAAGTGTAACACTCTGATATATCCCACACCTGTCATTGTAACACTCTGATATATCCCACACCCCTCAGTGTAACACTCTAATATATCCCACACCCTCACTGTAACTCTCTGATATATCCCACACCCCTCACTGAAACACTCTGATATATGCCAGAACCCTCACTGTAACACTCTGATATATCCCACATCCCTCACTGTAATACTCTGATTTATCTCACAACCCTCACTGTTACACTCTGATATATCCCACACCCCTGACTGTAACACTCTGATATATCCCACACCCCTGACTGTAACACTCAGATATATCCCACACACTCACTGTAACAATCTGATGTAACCCACTCCCCTCACTGTAACTCTCTGATATGTACCACACCCCTCACTATAATACACGGATATATCCCACACCCCTCTCTGTAACACTCTGATATATCCCACACTCCTCACTAGAACACACTGATGTATCCCACACCCTTCACTGTAACACTCTGATATATCCCATACCCCTCAATGTAACACTCTGATTAATCCCACACCCCTCACTGTAACACTCGGATACATCCTACACACCTCACTGTAACACTCTGATATATCCCACACCCCTCAACGTAATACTCTGATATATCCAAAACACCTCACTGTAACACCAGGATAAATCCCACACCCCTCACTGAAAAACTCTGATATATCCCACACCCCTCACTGCAACACTCTGATATATCCCACCCTCACTGTAACACTCTGATATAACCAACACCCCTCAATGTAACACTCTGATATATCCCACACCCCTCACTGTAACACTCTGATATATCCCACACCCCTCACGGTAACACTCTGATATAACCCACACCCCTCACTGTAACACTCTGATATATCTCGCACCACGCACTGTAACAATCTGATATATCCTACACCCATCACTGTAACACTGATATAACCCACAACCCTCAATGTAACACTCTGATATATCCCACACCCCTCACTGTAACACACTGATATATCCCACACCCTGACTGTAACCCTCTGATATATCGCACACCCCTCACTGTAACACTCTGATATATCCCACACCCTCACTGTAACACTCTGATATAGCCCACACCCTCACTGTAACACTCTGATATATGCCACACACCTCACTACAACACACTGATGTATCCCACGTCATTCACTGTAACACTCTGATATATCCCACACTGCTCACTGTAAGACATGCATATATACTGCACCCCTCACTGTAACACTCTGATATATCCCACACCCCTCACTGTAACACTCTGATATATCCCACAACCCTCACTGTAATAGACAAATATATCCCGCACTCCTCAGTGTAACACTCTGATATACCCCACACCGCTCTCTGTAACACTCTGATATATCCCACACCACTCACTGTAACACTCCGATATATCCCACACCACTAAGTGTAACACTCTGATATATCCCACACCTGTCATTGTAACACTCTGATATATCCCACACCCCTCAGTGTAACACTCTAATATATCCCACACCCTCACTGTAACTCTCTGATATATCCCACACCCCTCACTGAAACACTCTGATATATCCCAGAACCCTCACTGTAACACTCTGATATATCCCACATCCCTCACTGTAATACTCTGATTTATCTCACAAACCTCACTGTTACACTCTGATATATCCCACACCCCTGACTGTAACACTCTGATATATCCCACACCCCTGACTGTAACACTCTGATATATCCCACACACTCACTGTAACAATCTGATGTAACCCACTCCCCTCACTGTAACTCTCTGATATGTACCACACCCCTCACTATAATACACGGATATATCCCACACCCCTCTCTGTAACACTCTGATATATCCCACACTCCTCACTAGAACACACTGATGTATCCCACACCCTTCACTGTAACACTCTGATATATCCCATACCCCTCAATGTAACACTCTGATTAATCCCACACCCCTCACTGTAACACTCGGATACATCCTACACACCTCACTGTAACACTCTGATATATCCCACACCCCTCAAAGTAATACACTGATATATCCAAAACACCTCACTGTAACACCATGATAAATCCCACACCCCTCACTGAAACACTCTGATATATCCCACACCCCTCACTGCAACACTCTGATATATCCCACACCCCTCACTGTAACACACTGATATATCCCACACCCCTCACTGTAACACTCTGATATATCCCACACCCCTCACTGTAACACTCTGATATATCCCACACCCCTCACTGTAATACTCTGATATATCCCATAGCCCTCACTGTAACACTCTGATATATCCCACACCCCTCACTGTAATACTCTGATATATCGCACACCCCTCACTGTAACACTCAGATATAACCAACACCCCTCAATGTAACACTCTGATATATCCCACACCCCTCACTGTAACACTCTGATATATCCCACACCCCTCATGGTAACACTCTGATATAACCCACACCCCTCACTGTAACACTCTGATATATCTCGCACCACGCACTGTAACAATCTGATATATCCTACACCCATCACTGTAACACTGATATAACCCACAACCCTCAATGTAACACTCTGATATATCCCACACCCCTCACTGTAACACCCTGATATAACCCACACCCCTCGCTGCAACACTCTGATATGACCCACACATCTCACTGTAACACTCTGATATATCCCACACCTCTCACTGTAACACTCTGTTATATCCCACACCCCTCACTGTAACACTCTGATATATGCCACACCCCTCACTGTAACACTCTGATATATCCCACACCCCTCACTGTAACTCTCTGATATATCCCACACCCCTCACTGTAACACTCTGATATATCCCACACCCCTCAAAGTAACACTCTGATATATCCCACACCCCTCACTGTAACACTCTGTTATATCCCACTCCCTTCACTGAAACACTCTGATATATCCCACACCCCTCACTGTAACACTCTGATATAGCCTGCACCCATCACTGTAACACTCTTCTATATCCCACACCCCTCACAGAAACACTGTGATTTATTCCACACCCCTCACTGTAACACTCTGATATATCCCACACCCCTCACTGTAACACTCTGATATATCCCACACCCCTCACTGTAACACTCTGATATATCCCACACACCTCACTGTAACACTCTGATATATCCCACACCCCTCACTGTAACACTCTGATATATCCCACACACCTCACTGTAACACACTGATATATCCCACACACCTCATTGTCACACTCTGTTATATCCCACACCCATCACTGTAACACTCTGATATATGCCACACCCCTCATTGTAACACTGTGATATATACCACAACCCTCACTGTAACACTCTGATATATCCCACACCCTCACTGTAACACTCTGATATAACCCACTCCCCTCAATGTAACTCTCTGATATGTACCACATCCCTCACTATAATACACTGATATATCCCACACACCTCACTGTAACACTCTGATATATCCCATACCCCTCACTGTAAGTCTCTGATATATCCCACATCCCTCACTGTAACACTCTGATATATCCCACACCCCTCAAAGTAACACTCTGATATGTCCCACACCCCTCACTGTAACACTCTGATATATCCCACTCCCTTCACTGAAACAATCTGATATACCCCACACCGCTCACTGTAACACTTAGATATATCCCGCACCCATCACTGTAACACTCTGATATATCCCACACCCCTCACAGAAACACTCTGATTTATCCCACACCCCTCACTGTAACACTCTGATATATCCCACACCCCTCACTGTAACACTCTGATATATCCCACACCCCTCACTGTAACACTCTGATATATCCCACACACCTCACTGTAACACTCTGATATATCCAACACACCTCACTGTAACACTCTGATATATCCCACACACCTCACTGTAACACTCTGATATATCCCACACCCCTCATTGTCACACTCTGTTATATCCCACACCCATCACTGTAACACTCTGATATATGCCACAACCCTCATTGTAACACTGTGATATATACCACAACCCTCACTGTAACACTCTGATATATCCCACACCCTCACTGTAACACTCTGATATAACCCACTCCCCTCAATGTAACTCTCTGATATGTACCACATCCCTCACTATAATACACTGATATATCCCACACACCTCACTGTAACACTCTGTTATATCCCACACCCCTCACTACAACACACTGATGTATCCAACATCCTTCACTGTAAAACTCTGATAGATCCCACACCGCTCACTGTAACACTTAGATATATCCCGCACCCACAATGTAACACTCTGATATATCCCATACCCCTCAATGTAACACTCTAATTTATCCCACACTCCTCACTGTAACACTCGGATACATCCTGCACACCTCACTGTAACACTCTGATATTTCCCACACCCCTCACAGTAATACTCTGAAATATCCCAACCCCTCGCTGTAACACTCTAATATACCCCACACACCTCACTGAAACACTCTGATATATCCCACACACCTCGCTGTAACACTTTGATATATCCCACACCCCTCACTGTAACATTCTGATATATCCCACACCCCTCACTGGAATACTCTGATATATCCCACACCCCTCACTGTAACACTCTGATATATCCCACACCCCTCACTGTAATACTCTGATATATCGCACACCCCTCACTGTAACACTCTGATATAACCAACACCCCTCAATGTAACACTCTGATATATCCCACACCCCTCACTGTAACACTCTGATATATCCCACACCCCTCACGGTAACACTCTGATATAACCCACACCCCTCACTGTAACACTCTGATATATCTCGCACCACGCACTGTAACAATCTGATATATCCTACACCCATCACTGTAACACTGATATAACCCACAACCCTCAATGTAACACTCTGATATATCCCACACCCCTCACTGTAACACCCTGATATAACCCACACCCCTCGCTGCAACACTCTGATATGACCCACACATCTCACTGTAACACTCTGATATATCCCACACCCCTCATTGTCACACTCTGTTATATCCCACACCCATCACTGTAACACTCTGATATATGCCACACCCCTCACTGTAACACTCTGATATATCCCATACCCCTCACTGTAAGTCTCTGATATATCCCACACCCACACTGTAACACTCTGATATAACCCACTCCCCTCAATGTAACTCTCTGATATGTACCACATCCCTCACTATAATACACTGATATATCCCACACACCTCACTGTAACACTCTGTTATATCCCACACCCCTCACTACAACACACTGATGTATCCAACATCCTTCACTGTAACACTCTGATATATCCCATACCCGCTCACTGTAACACTCTAGATATATCCCACACCCCTCACTGTAACACTCTGATATATCCCATGCACACCTCACTTTAACACTCTGATTTATCCCACACCCTCACGTAATACTCTGATATATCCCTAAACACCTCACTGAAACACTCTGATATATCCCACACACCCTCACTGAAACACTCTGATATATCCCACACCCCTCACAGTAACACTCTGATTTATCCCACACCACTCACTGTAACACTCTGATATTTCCCACACCCCTCACAGTAACACTCTGATATATCCCACACCACTCACTGTAACACACTAATATATCCCGCACTCCACAACTTAACACTCTGATATATCTCACACCCCTCATTGTAACTCTCTGATATATCCCACACCCCTCACTCTAACACTCTGATATATCCCACACCCCTCACTGTAACACTCTGATATATCCCACACCCCTCACTGTAACACTCTGATATATACCACACCCCTCACTGTAACACTCTGGTATAACCCACAACCCTCACTGTAACACTGAAAAATCCCACACCCCTCATTATCACACTCTGATATATCGCACACCCCTCATTGTCACAATCTGTTATATCCCACACCCATCACTGTAACACTCCGATATATCCCACACCCTGACTGTAACTCTCTGATATGTCCCACACCCCTCACTCTAAAACTCTGATATATCCCAGACCCTCACTGTAACACTCTGATATAACCCACACCCCTCACTGGAACTCTCTGATATATCCCACACCCCTCACCATAACACACTGATATATCCCACACCACTCACGCTAACATTCTGATCTATCCCACACCCCACACTGTAACATACTGATATATCCCACACCCTCTATGTAACACTCTAATATAACCCACTCCCCTCAATGTAACTCTCTGATATATCCCACACCCCTCACTGCAACACTCGGATATATCCTACAGACATCACTGTAACACTCTGATATATACCACACCCCTCAAAGAAATACTCTGATATATCCCACACCTCTCACTGTAACACACTGATATACCCTACACCACTCACTGAAACACTCTGATATATCCCACACCCCTCACTGTAACACTCTGATATATCCCACACCCCTCACTGTAACACTCTGATATATCCCACACCCCTCACTGTAACACTCTGATATATTCCACACTCCTCACTGTAACACTCTGATATATCCCACACCACTCACTGTAACATTCAGATATATCCCACACCTCTAACTGTAACACTCTGATACATCCCACACTCCTCAGTGTAACACTCTGATATATCCCAAACCCATCATTGTAACACTCTGATATATCCCACATCCCTCACAGTAAATCTCTAATATACACCACAACCTCACTGTAACTCTCTGATATATGCAACACCCCTCACTGAAACACTCTGATATATCCCACAACCCTTACTGTAACACGGTGAAATATCCCACACCCCTCACTGTAATACTCTGATATCTCTCACAACCCACCCTGTTACACTCTTATATATCCCACAACCCTCACTGTAACACTGATAGATCCTACACCCCTCACTGTAACACTCTGATATATCCCAAACCCCTCACTGTAACACTGATATATCCCAAACAGCTCTCTATAGAACTCTGATATATCTCACTCCCCTCACTGTAACATTCTGATATATCCCACACCCCTCACTGTAACACTGTGATATATCCCAAACCCCTCACTGTAACACTCTGATATATCCCACACTCCTCACTGTAACACTTTAATATATCACATAACCTCACTGTCACTCTCTGATATATCCCACACCACTCACTGAAACACTCTGATACATCCCACAATCCTTACTGTAACACTCTGAGATATCCCACACCCCTCACTGTAACACTCTGATATATCTCACACACCGCAGAGTTACACTCTGATATATCCCACACCCCTCAATGTAACACACTGATATATCCCACACCCATCACTGTAACACTCTGATTTAACCCACGCCCTCACTGTAACTCTCTGATATGTCCCACAACTCTCACTATAATACTCTAATATATCTCACAACTCTCACTGTAACACTCTGATATATCCCACACTCCTCACTGTAACACTCCGATATATCCCACACCACTCACTGTAACACTCTGATATAACCCACACCCCTCACTGGAACTCTCTGATATATCCCACAATGATCACTATAATACACTGATATATCCCACACACCTCACTGTAACACTCTGATATGTCCCACACGCCTCTCTACAACACATTGATATATCCCACTCCCTTCACTGTAACAGTCTGATATATCCCACACCTTCAATGTAACACTTACATATATCCCGCACCCCTCACTGTAACAATCTGATATATCCCACACTCCTCACTGTAACACTCTGATTTATCCCACACCCCTCACTGTAACACTCTATTTCCCACACCCCTCATTGTAACACTCTGATATATCCCACACCCCTCACAGTAAGCCACTAATATATCCCGCACTCCTCACTGTAACACTCAGATGTATCCCACATCCCTCACTATAACACTCTGATATACCCCACACCACTCACTGTAACACTCTGATATATCCCACACCCCTCACTCTAACACTCTGATATATCCCACACCCCTCACTATAACACTCTGATATACCCCACACCACTCACTGTAAGACTCTGATATATCCCACACCCCTCACTGTAACACTCAGATGTATCCCACATCCCTCACTATAACACTCTGATATACCCAACACCACTCACTGTAACACTCTGATATATCCCACACCCCTCACTCTAACACTCTGATATATCCCACACCCCTCACTATAACACTCTGATATACCCCACACCACTCACTGTAACACTCTGATATATCCCACACCCCTCACTGTAACGCTCTGATATACCCCACACCACTCACTGTAAGACTCTGATATATCCCACACCCCTCACTGTAACACTCTGATATATCCCACTCCCCTCACTGTAATACTCTGATATATTTCACAAAACCTCACTGTTACACTCTGATATATCCCACACCCCTCACTGTAACACTCTGATATATCTCACATGCCTCACTGTTACACTCTGGTATATCGCACACACCTCAATGTAACTATCTGATATATCCCACACCCCTCAATGTAACACTGTGATATATCTCACACCTCTCAATGTAACTCTCTGATATATGCCTCTCCCCTCACTCTAACACTCTGATATATCCCACACCCCTCACTGTAACACTCTGATATATCCCACACCCCTCACTGTAACACTCCGATATATCCCACACCCCTCACTGTAACATCTTGATATATCCCACACCCCTCACTGTAACACTCTGATATATCCCACACACCTCACTGTAACACTCTAACGTATTCCAATCCTCTCACAGTAACACTCTAATATATTCCACACCCCTCACTGTAACACTGATATATCCCACACCCCTCACTGTAACACTCGGATATAACCCACACCTCTCATTGTAACACTCTGTTATATCCCACACCCATCACTGTAACACTCTGATATAGCCCACAACCTCACTATAACTCTCTGATATATCCCACACCCCTCACTGTAACACTCTGATATATCCCACACCTCTCACTACAAAAAACTGATGTATCCCACACCCTTCAATGTAACACGCTGATATATCCCACACCCCTCACTGTAACACTCTGATATATCCCACACCCCTCACTACAACACACTGATGTATCCAGCACCCCTCACTGTAACGATCTGATATATCCCATAACCCTCACTGTAACACTCTGATTTATCTCACACCCCTCACTATAACACTCAGATTTATCCCACACGCCTCACTGTAACACTCTGATATATGCCACACCCTCACTGTAACACTCTGATGTAACCCAGACCCCTCACTCTAACACTGATATATACCATACCCATCACTGTAACACTCTGATATATCCCACACCCCTCACTGTAACACTCTGAAATACCCCACACCACTCACTGAAACACTCTGATATATCCCACACCCCTCACTGAAACACTCTGATATATCCCACACCCCTCACTGTAACACTCTGATGTAAGCCAAACACCTCACTGTAACACTCTGATATATGCCACACCCCTCACTGTAACACTCTGATATATCCCACACCCCTCACAGTAACACTCTGATATACCCCACACCCCTCACTGTAACACTCTGATATATCTCACACCCCTCACTGTAACACTCTGATATATCCCACACCCCTCACTGTAACACTCTGATATATCCCACACCCCTCACATTAACACTCTGATATATCCCACACCCCTCACTGTAACACTCTGTTGTATCCCACACCCCTCACTGTAACACTTTGATTTATCTCACACCCCTCACTGTAACACTCTGATATATGCCACACCCCTCACTGTAACACTCTGATATACCCCACACCCCTCACTGAAACACTCTGATATATCTCACACCCCTCACTGTAACACTCTGATATATATCACACCCCTCACTGTAACACTCTGTTGTATCCCACACCCCTCACTGTAACACTTTGATTTATCCCACACCCCTCACTGTAACACTCTGATATATCCCACAGCCCTCAGTTTAACACTCTGATATATCACACACCCCTCATTTTAATGCTCTGCTAAATCCCACACACTTCACTGTGACACTCTGATGTACCCCACACCCCTCATTGTAACACTCTGATATATCGCATACCCCTCACTGCAATACTATGATATATCCCACACCCCTCACTGTAACACTCTGATATATCCCACACCCCTCACTGTAACATCTTCATATATCCCACACCCCTCACTGTAACACTCTGATATATCCCACACCCCTCACTGTAACACTCTAACATTTCCCAAACCTCCCACAGTAACACCCTGATATATCCCACATCACTCACTATAACACTCTGATATAACCCACACCCCTCACTGTAACACTGATATATCCCACACCCCTCACTGTAACACTCGGATATAACCCACACCGCTCATTGTATCATTCTGTTATATCCCACACCCATCACTGTAACACTCTGTTATATCCCACACCCATCACTGTAACACTCTGATATAGCCCACAACTTCAATGTAACTCTCTGAAATATCCCACACCCCTCACTGTAACACCCTGATATATCCCACACCTCTCACTACAAAAAACTGATGTATCCCACACCCTTCACTGTAACACGCTGATATATCCCACACTCCTCAATGTAACACTCTGATATATACCACACCCCTCACTGTAACACTCTGATATATCCCACACCCCTCATTGTAACACTCTGTTATATCCCACACCCATCACTGTAACACTCTGATATAGCACACACCCTCACTGAAACTCTCTGATATATTCCACACCCGTCACTGTAACACTCTGATATATCCCACACCCTCACTGTAACACTCTGATATAACCCACACCCCTCACTGTAACTCTCTGATATATCCCACACCCCTCAACATAACACACTGATATATCCCACACCGATCACTGTAACACTTAGATATATCCCGCACCCCTCACTGTAACACTCTGATATATCCAATATTCCTCACTGTAACACTCTGAAATACCCCACACCACTCACTAAAACACTCTGATATATCCCACACCCCTCAATGTGACACTCTGATGTACCCCACACCCCTCATTGTAACACTCTGATATATCGCATACACCTCACTGTAACACTATGACATATCCCACACTCCTCACTGTAACACTCTGATATACCCCACGCCACGCACTGTAACATTCTGATATATCCCACACCCCTCACTGTAATACTCTGATATATCCCAAACCCCTCACTGTAACACTCTGAAATACCCCACACCATTCACTGAAACACTCTGATATATCCCACACTCCTCAATATAACACTCTGATATATCTCACACCCCTCACTGTAACACTCTGATATGTACCACACCGCACAATGTAACACTCTGATATATGCCACACCCCTCACTGTAACACTCTGATATATCCCACACCCCTCACTGAAACACTCTGATATACCCCACACCCCTCACTGAAACACTCTGATATATCCCACACCTCTCACTGTAACACTCAGATTTATCCCACACCCCTCACTATAACACTCTGATATATGCCACACCCTCACTGTAACACTCTGATGTAACCCAGACCCCTCACTCTTACACTGATATATACCACACCCCTCACTGTAACACTCTGATATATTCCACACCCCTCATTGTAACACTCTGTTATATCCCAAACACATCACTGTAACACTCTGATATATCCCACACCCTCACTGTACCTCTCTGATATATCCCATACCCCTCACTCTAACACTCTGATATATCCCACACCCTCACTGTAACACTCTGATATAACCCAAACCCCTCACTGTAACTCTCTGATATATCCCACACCCCTCAACATAACACACTGATATATCCCACACCACTCACTGTAACACTTAGATATATCCCGCACCCCACACTGTAACACTCTGATATATCCCATAACCCTCACTGTAACACTCTGATTTATCCCACACACCTCACTGTAATACTCTGATATATCCCACACCCCTCACTGTAACACTCTGAAATAACCCACACCATTCACTGAAACACTCTGATATATCCCACACCCCTCACTGAAACACTCTGATATATCTCACACCCCTCACTGTAACACTCTGATATATCCCACACCCCTCACTGAAACACTCTCATATATCTCACATCCCTCACTGTAACACTCTGATATGTACCACACCCCACAATGTAACACTCTGATATATGCCACACCCCTCACTATAACACTCTGATATACCCCACACCCGTCACTGGAACACTCTGATATATCTCACACCCCTCACTGTAACACTCTTTTGTATGCCACACCCCTCACTGTAACACTCTGATTTATCCCACACCCCTCACTGTAACACTCTGATATATCCCACAGCCCTCAGTTTAACACTCTGACATATCCCACACCCCTCATTTTAATGCTCTGCTAAATCCCACACCCCTCACTGTGACACTCTGATGTACCCCACACCCCTCATTGTAACACTCTGATATATCGCATACCCCTCACTGTAACATTATAATATATCCCACACCCCTCACTGTAACACTCTGATATACCCCACGCCACTCACTGTAACATTCTGATATATCCCACACCCCTCACTGTAATACTCTGAAATATCCCACACCCCTCACTGTAACACTCTGATATATCCCATACCCCTCACTGTAACAAACTGAAATACCCCACACCACTCACTGAAACAATCTGATATATCCCACACCCCTCACTGAAACACTCTGATATATCTCACACCCCTCACTGTAACACTCTGATATGTACCACACCACACACTATAACACTCTGATATATGCCACACCCCTCACTGTAACAATCTGATATATCCCACACCCCTCACTGTAACACTCTGATATACCCCAAACCCCTCACTGAAACACTCTGATATATCCCACACCCTGCACTGTAACACTCTAATGTATCCCACACCCCTCACTGTAACACTCTGATATATACCACTCCCCTCCCTGTAACTCTCTGTTGTATCCCACACCCCTCACTGTAACACTCAGATTTATCCCACACCCCTCACTGAAACACTCTGATATATCCCACTACCCTCACTTTAACACTCTGATATATATCAAACCCCTCATTTTAATACTCTGATAAATCCCACACCCCTCACTGTAACACTCTGATATATCCCATACCTCTCACTGTAACACTCTGATATACCCCACGCCACTCACTGTAAGACTCTGATATATCCCACACCCCTCACTGTAACATTCTGATATATCCCCTACCCCTCACTGTAACACTCTGATATATCCCACACCCCTCACTGTAACACTCTGATATACCCCACGCCACTCACTGTAACATTCTGATATATCCCACACCCCTCACTGTAATACTCTGAAATATCCCGCACACCTCAGTGTAACACTCTTATATATCCCATACCCCTCACTGTAACACTCTGATTTATCCCACACACCTCATTGTAATACTCTGATATATCCCACACCCCTCACTGTAACACTCTGAAATTCCCCACACCACTCTCTGAAACAATCTGATATATCCCACACCCCTCACTGAAGCACTCTGAAATATCTCACACCCCTCACTGTAACACTCTGATATGTACCACACCCCACACTGTAACACTCTGATATATGCCACACCTCATACTATAACACTCTGATATATCCCACACCCCTCACCTTAACACTCTGATATATCCCACTACCCTCACTTTAACACTCTGATATATATCAAACCCCTCATTTTAATACTCTGATAAATCCCACACCCCTCACTGTAACACTCTGATATATCCCATACCCCTCACTGTAACACTCTGATTTATCCCACACACCTCATTGTAATACTCTGATATATCCCACACCCCTCACTGTAACACTCTGAAATTCCCCACACCACTCTCTGAAACAATCTGATATATCCCACACCCCTCACTGAAGCACTCTGAAATATCTCACACCCCTCACTGTAACACTCTGATATGTACCACACCCCACACTGTAACACTCTGATATATGCCACACCTCATACTATAACACTCTGATATATCCCACACCCCTCACCTTAACACTCTGATATATCCCACTACCCTCACTTTAACACTCTGATATATATCAAACCCCTCATTTTAATACTCTGATAAATCCCACACCCCTCACTGTAACACTCTGATATATCCCATACCCCTCACTGTAACACTCTGATTTATCCCACACACCTCACTGTAAAACTCTGATATATACCACACCCCTCACTGTAACACCCTGTTGTATCCCACACCCCTCACTGTAACACTCTGATTTATCCCACACCCCTCACTGTAACACTCTGATATATCCCACAGCCCTCAGTTTAACACTCTGATATATCCCACACCCCTCATTTTAATGCTCTGCTAAATCCCACACCCCTCACTGTGACACTCTGATGTACCCCACACCCCTCATTGTAACACTCTGATATATCGCATACCCCTCACTGTAACACTCTGATATACCCCACGCCACTCACTGTAACATTCTGATATATCCCACACCCCTCGCTGTAATACTCTGAAATATCCCACACCCCTCACTGTAACACACTGATATATCCCATACCCCTCACTGTAACACTCTGATTTATCCCACACACCTCTCTGTAATACTCTGATATATGCCACACCCCTCTTTGTAACACTCTGATATACCTCACACCCCTCACTGTAACACTCTGATATGTACCACACCGCACACTGTAACACTCTGATAGATGCCACACCCCTCACTGTAACAATCTGATATATCCCACACCCCTCACTGTAACACATTGATATACCCCACACCCCTCACTGAAACACTCTGATATATCCCACACCCCTCACTGAAACACTCTAATGTATCCCACACCCCTCACTGTAATACTCTGATAAATCCCACACCACTCACTGTAACTCTCTGGTATATCCCACACCCCTCACTGTAACACACTAACATATACCACACCCTCACTGTAACTCTCTGATATATCCCACACCCCTCACTGAAACATTCTGATATATCCCACAGCCCTCAGTGTAACACTATGATATATCCCGCCGCCCTCACTGTAATACTCTGATATATCTCACACCCCTCACTATAACACACTGATATATCCCATACCCCTCACTCTAACACTCTGATATATCCCACACCCTCACTGTAACACTCTGATGTAACCCACACCCCTCACTGTAACTCTCTGATATATCCCACACCCCTCACTGAAACACTCTGATATATCTCACACCCCTCACTGTAACACTCTAATGTAGCCCACACCCCTCTCTGTAACACTCTGATATATACCACACCCCTCACTGTAACACTCTGTTGTATCACACACCCCTCACTGTAACACACTAATATATCCCACACCATCACAGTAACACTCTGATATATTGCTAACCGTCACTGTAACACTATGATATAACCAACACCCCTCACTGTAACTCATTGATATATCGCACCCCTCTCACCATAACACACTGATATATCCCACACCCCTCACTCTAACTTTCTGATATATCCCAAACCCTTCATTGTAACACTCTGATATATGCCACACCTTTCACTGTAACGCTGTGATATATCCCACACCCCTCACTTTAACACTCTGATATATCCCATACCCTCACTGTAACACTCTGATATATCCCACACCACTCACTGTAACACTCTGATATATCCCACACCCCTCACTGTAACACTCTGATATATCCCACACCCCTCACTGTAACACTCTGATATATCCCCACACCCTCACTGCAACACTCTATATATCCCACACCCCCTCACTGTAACACTCACATATACCCCACACCCCTCACTGTAACACTCTGATATACCCCACACCCCTCACTGTAACACTTGATATATCCGCACACCCTCACTGTAATACTCTGATATATCTCACACCCCTCACTGTAACACTCTGATATATCCCACACCCCTCACTGTAACACTCTGATATATCCCACACCCCTCACTGTAACACTCTGATATACCCCACACACCACACTGTAACACTCTGATATACCCCACACACCTCGCTGTAACACTCTGATATATCCCACACCCCTCACTGTAACACTCTGATATTCCCCACAGACATCACTGTAACACTCTGATATACCCCACACCCCTAACTGTAACACTCTGATATATCCCATACCCCTCACTGTAACACTCTGATTTATCCCACACACCTCACTGTAATATTCTGATATATCCCACACCCCTCACTGTAACACTCTGAAATTCCCCACACCACTCACTGAAACAATCTGATATATCCCACACCCCTCACTGAAACACTCTGAAATATCTCACACCCCTCACTGAAACACTCTGATATGTACCACACCCCACACTGTAACACTCTGAGATATGCCACACCCCATGCTATAACACTCTGATATATCCCACACCCCTCACCTTAACACTCTGATATACCCCACACCCCTCACTGAAACACGCTGATATATCTCACACCCCTCACTGTAACACTCTAATGTATCTCACACCCCTCACTGTAACACTCTGATATGTACCACACCCCACACTGTAACACTCTGATATATGCCACACCCCATACTATAACACTCTGATATATCCCACACCCCTCACTGAAACACTCTGATATATCTCACACCCCTCACTGTAACACTCTAATGTATCCCACACCCCTCACTGTAACACTCTGATATATACCACACCCCTCACTGTAACACTGTTGTATCCCACACCCCTCACTGTAACACTCTGATTTATCCCACACCCCTCACTGTAACACTCTGATATATCCCGCACCCCTCACTGTGACACTCTGATGTACCCCACACCCCTCATTGTAACACTCTGATATATCGCATATCCCTCACTGTAACACTCTGATATACCCCACGCCACTCACTGTAACATTCTGATATATCCCACACCCCTCGCTGTAATACTCTGAAATATCCCACACCCCTCACTGTAACACACTGATATATCCCATACCCCTCACTGTAACGCTCTGATTTATCCCACACCCCTCACTGTAACACACTGATATACCCCACACCCCTCACTGAAACACTCTGATATATCCCACACCCCTCACTGAAACACTCTAATGTATCCCACACCGCTCACCGTAACACTCTGATATATACCACTCCCCTCACTCTAACACTCTGTTGTATCCCACATCCCTCACAGTAACACTCAGATTTATCCCACACCCCTCACTGTAACACTCTGATTTATCCCACACACCTCACTGTAATACTCTGATATATCCCACACCCCTCACTGTAACACTCTGAAATTCCCCACACCACTCACTGAAACAATCTGATATATCCCACACCCCTCACTGAAACACTCTGAAATATCTCACACCCCTCACTGTAACACTCTGATATGTACCACACCCCACACTGTAACACTCTGAGATATGCCACACCCCATACTATAACACTCTGATATATCCCACACCCCTCACCTTAACACTCTGATATACCCCACACCCCTCACTGAAACACTCTGATATATCTCACACCCCTCACTGTAACACTCTTATTTATCTCACACCCCTCACTGTAACACTCTGATATGTACCACACCCCACACTGTAACACTCTGATATATGCCACACCCCATACTATAACACTCTGATATATCCCACACCCCTCACTGAAACACTCTGATATATCTCACACCCCTCACTGTAACACTCTAATGTATCCCACACCCCTCACTGTAACACTCTGATATATACCACACCCCTCACTGTAACACTGTTGTATCCCACACCCCTCACTGTAACACTCTGATTTATCCCACACCCCTCACTGTAACACTCTGATATATCCCGCACCCCTCACTGTGACACTCTGATGTACCCCACACCCCTCATTGTAACACTCTGATATATCGCATATCCCTCACTGTAACACTCTGATATACCCCACGCCACTCACTGTAACATTCTGATATATCCCACACCCCTCGCTGTAATACTCTGAAATATCCCACACCCCTCACTGTAACACACTGATATATCCCATACCCCTCACTGTAACGCTCTGATTTATCCCACACCCCTCACTGTAACACACTGATATACCCCACACCCCTCACTGAAACACTCTGATATATCCCACACCCCTCACTGAAACACTCTGATATATCCCACACCCCTCACTGTAACACTCTGATATATCCCACTCCCCTCACTGTAACACTCTGTTATATCCCACATCCCTCACTGTAACATTCTGATAAATCCCACACCCCTCACTGTAACACTCTGATATATCCCACTACCCTCACTGTAACACTCTGATATATCCAACATCCCTCACTGTAACACTCTGATATATCCCACACCCCTCACTGTAACACTCTGATATATCCCACACCCCTCACTGTAACACTCTGATATAACCCACACCCCTCACTGTAACACTCTGATATATCCCACACCCCTCACTGTAACACTCTGATATATCCCACACCCCTCACTGTAACACTCTGATATATCCCACACCCCTCACTGTAACACTCTGTTATATACCACACCCCTCACTGTAACACTCTGTTGTTCCCACACCCCTCACTGTAACACTCTGATTTATCCCACACCCCTCACTGTAACACTCTGATATATCCCACAGCCCTCAGTTTAACACTCTGATATATCCCACACCCCTCATTTTAATGCTCTGCTAAATCCCACACCCCTCACTGTGACACCCTGATGTACCCCACACCCCTCATTGTAACACTCTGATATATCGCCATACCCCTCACTGTAACATTCTGATATACCCACACCACTCACTGTAACATTCTGATATATCCCACGCACCTCGCTGTAATAGTCTGAAATATCCCACACCCCTCACTGTAACACACTGATATATCCCACACCCCTCACTGTAACACTCTGATTTATCCCACACACCTCTCTGTAATACTCTGATATATGCCACACCCCTCTCTGTAACACTCTGATATACCTCACACCCCTCACTGTAACACTCTGATATGTACCACACCGCACACTGTAACACTCTGCTGGATGCCACACCCCTCACTGTAACAATCTGATATATCCCTCACCCCTCACTGTAACACACTGATATACCCCACACCCCTCACTGAAACACTCTGATATATCCCACACCCCTCACTGAAACACTCTAATGAATCCCACACCCCTCACTGTAATACTCTGATAAATCCCACACCACTCACTGTAACTCTCTGGTATATCCCACATCCCTCACTGTAACACTCTAATATATCCCACACCCTCACTGTAACTCTCTGATATATCCCACACCCCTCACTGAAACACTCAGATATATCCCACAACCCTCACTGAAGCACTCTGAAATATCTCACACCCCTCACTGTAACACTCTGATATGTACCACACCCCACACTGTAACACTCTGATATATGCCACACCCCATACTATAACACTCTGATATATCCCACACCCCTCACCTTAACACACTGATATACTCCACACCCCTCACTGAAACACTCTGATATATCTCACACCCCTCACTGTAACACTCTAATGTATCCCACACCCCTCACTGTAACACTCTGATATATACCACAACCCTCACTGTAACACTCTGTTGTATCCCACACCCCTCACTGTAACACTCTGATTTATCCCACACCCCTCACTGTAACACTCTGATATATCCCACACCCCTCACTGTGACACTCTGATGTACCCCACACCCCTCATTGTAACACTCTGATATATCGCATACATCTCACTGTAACACTCTGATATACCCCACGCCACTCAGTGTAACATTCTGATATATCCCACACCCCTCGCTGTAATACTCTGAAATATCCCACACCCCTCACTGTAACACACTGATATATCCCATACCCATCACTGTAACGCTCTGATTTATCCCACACCCCTCACTGTAACACACTGATATACCCCACACCCCTCACAGAAATACTCTGATATATCCCACACCGCTCACTGAAACACTCTAATGTATCCCACACCCCTCACCGTAACACTCTGATATATACCACTCCCCTCACACTAACACTCTGTTGTATCCCACACCCCTCACAGTAACACTCTGATTTATCCCACACCCCTCACTGTAACACTCTGATATATCCCACTACCCTCACTTTAACACTCTGATATATATCACACGCCTCATTTTAATACTCTGATAAATCCCACACCCCTCACTGTAACACTCTGATATATACCGCACCCCTCACTGTAACACGCTGATATACCCCACGCCACTCACTG
Organism: Carcharodon carcharias; assembly: GCF_017639515.1. Lineage (NCBI taxonomy): Eukaryota > Metazoa > Chordata > Chondrichthyes > Lamniformes > Lamnidae > Carcharodon > Carcharodon carcharias. The sequence goes on from NC_054506.1 coordinate 1,432,337, forward strand.
TAACACTCTGATATATCCCACACCCCTCACTGTAACACTATGATATATCCCATACCCCTCACTGTAACACTCTGATATATCCCACACCCCTCACTGTAACACTCTGATATACCCCACGCCACTCACTGTAACATTCTGATATATCCCACACCCCTCACTGTAATACTCTGAAATATCCCGCACCCCTCAGTGTAACACTCTAATATATCTCACACCACTCATTGTAACTCTCTGATATATCCCACACCCCTCACTCTAACACTCTAATAAATCCCACACCCCTCACTGTAACACTCTGATGTACCCCACACGCATCACTGTAACACTCTAATATGTCCCGCACCCCTCACTGTAATACTCGGATATACCTCACACACCTCACTGTAACACTCTGATTTATCCCACACCCCTCACTTTAACACACTAATAGATCCCACAACCCTCATTGTAACACTCTGATATATACCACACTCCTCACTCTAACACTCTGATATATCCCACACCCCTTCACTGTAACACTCTGATATATCCCACACCCCTCACTGTAACACTCTGAATATCCCACACCCCACACTCTAACTCTCTGATATATCCCACACCACTCACTGTAACACACTAATATATCCCACACCCCTCACAGTAACACTCTGATATATCCCTAACCCTCACTGTAACACTATGATATAAACAACACCCCTCACTGTAACTCACTGATATATCCCACCCCTCTCACCATAACACACATATATCCCACACCCCTCACTCTAACATTCTGATATATCCCACACCCTTCATTGTAACACTCTGATATATGCCACACCTTTCACTGTAACACTGTGATATATCCCACACCCCTCACTTTAACACTCCGATATATCCCATACCGTCACTGTAACACTCTGATATATCCCACAACGCTCACTGTTACACTCTGATATATCCCACACCCCTCACTGTAATACTCTGATAATTCCCACACCACTCACAGTAACTCTCTGGTATATCCCACACCCCTCACTGTAAAACTGTGATATATCCCACACATCTCACTGTAACATTCTGATTTACCCCACACCACTCAGTGTTACATTCTGATATATCCCACACCCTCACTGTAACACTCTGATATATCCCACACCCCTCACTGAAACACTCTAATGTATCCCACACCCCTCACCGTAACACTCTGATATATACCACTCCCCTCACTCTAACACTCTGTTGTATCCCACACCCCTCACAGTAACACTCAGATTTATCCCACACCCCTCACTGTAACACTCTGATATATCCCACTACCCTCACTTTAACACTCTGATATATATCACACGCCTCATTTTAATACTCTGATAAATCCCACACCCCTCACTGTAACACTCTGATATATACCACACCCCTCACTGTAACACGCTGATATACCCCACGCCACTCACTGTAACGCTCTGATATATCCCACACCCCTCACTGTAACACTATGATATATCCCATACCCCTCACTGTAACACTCTGATATATCCCACACCCCTCACTGTAACACTCTGATATACCCCACGCCACTCACTGTAACATTCTGATATATCCCACACCCCTCACTGTAACACTCTGAAATATCCCGCACCCCTCAGTGTAACACTCTAATATATCTCACACCACTCATTGTAACTCTCTGATATATCCTACAACCCTCACTGTTACACTCTGATATATCCCACACCCCTCACTGTAATACTCTGATAAATCCCACACCACTCACAGTAACTCTCTGGTATATCCCACACCCCTCACTGTAAAACTGTGATATATCCCACACATCTCACTGTAACATTCTGATATACCCCACACCACTCACTGTTACATTCTGATATATCCCACACCCTCACTGTAACACTCTGATATATGCCACACCCCATACTATAACACTCTGATATATCCCACACCCCTCACCTTAACACTCTGATATACCCCACACCCTTCACTGAAACACTCTGATATATCTCACACCCCTCACTGTAACACTCTAATGTATCCCACACCACTCACTGTAACACTCTGATATATACCACTCCCACTCACTGTAACTCACTGTTGTATCCCACACCCCTCACTGTAACACTCAGATTTATCCCACACCCCTCACTGTGACACTCTGAGATATCCCACTACCCTCACTTTAACACTCTGATATATATCAAACCACTCATTTTAATACTCTGATAAATCCCACACCCCTCACTGTAACACTCTGATATATCCCACACCCCTCACTGTAACACTCTGATATACCCCACGCCACTCACTGTAACACTCTGATATATCCCACACCCCTCACTGTAACATTCTGATATATCCCATACCCCTCATTGTAACACTCTGAAACATCCCACACCCCTCACTGTAACACTCTGATGTACCCCACGCCACTCACTGTAACACTCTGATATATCCCACACCCCTCACTGTAATACTCTGAAATATCCCGCACCCCTCAGTGTAACCCTCTAATATATCTCACACCCCTCATTGTAACTCTCTGATATATCCCACACCCCTCACTGTAACACTCTAATAAATCCCACACCCCTCACTCTAACACTCTGATGTACCCCACACGCATCACTGTAACACTCTAATATGTCCCACACCCCTCACTGTAACACGCTGATATATCCCACACCCCTCACTTTAACACTCTAATAGATCCCACACCCGTCATTGTAACACTCTGATATATACCACCCTCCTCACTCTAACACTCTGATATATCACAAACCCTTCACTCTAACACTCTGATATATCCCACACCCCTCACTGTAACACCCTGAATATCCCACACCCTACACTATAACTCTCTGATATATCCCACACCCCTCACTGTAACACACTAATATATCCCACACCCTTCACAGTAACACTCTGATATATTACTAACCGTCACTGTAACACTATGATATAACCAACACCCCTCACTGTAACTCACTGATATATCCCACCCCTCTCACCATAACACACTGATATATCCCACACCCCTCACTCTAACATTCTGATATATCCCACACCCTTCATTGTAACACTCTGATATATGCCACACCTTTCACTGTAACACTGTGATATATCCCACACCCCTCACTTTAACACTCTGATATATCCCATACCCTCACTGTAACACTCTGATATATCCCACACCCCTCACTGTTACACTCTGATATATCCCACACCCCTCACTGTAATACTCTGATAAATCCCACACCACTCACTGTAACTCTCTGGTATATCCCACACCCCTCACTGTAACACTCTAATATATCCCACACCCTCACTGTAACTCTCTGATATATCCCACACCCCTCACTGAAACACTCTGATATATCCCACAACCCTCAGTGCAACACTATGATATATCCCGCCGTCCTCACTGTAATACTCTGATATATCTCACACCCCTCACTGTTACACTCTGATATATCCCACACCCCTCACTGTAACACTCTGATATATCCCATACCCCTCACTCTAACACTCTGATATATCCCACACCCTCACTGTAACACTCTGATATAACCCACACCCCTCACTGTAACTCTCTGATATATCCCACACCCCTCAACATAACACACTGATATATCCCACACCGCTCACCGTAACACTTAGATATATCCCGCACCCCTCACTGTAACAATCTTATATATCCCATACCCCTCACTGTAACACTCTGATTTATCCCACACACTCACTGTAATACTCTGATATATCCCACACCCCTCACTGTAACACTCTGAAATTCCCCACACCACTCACTGAAACAATCTAATATATCCCACACCCCTCACTGAAGCACTCTGAAATATCTCACACCCCTCACTGTAACACTCTGATATGTACCACACCCCACACTGTAACACTCTGATATATGCCACACCCCATACTATAACACTCTGATATATCCCACACCCCTCACCTTAACACACTGATATACCCCACACCCCTCACTGAAACACTCTAATGTATCCCACACCCCTCACTGTAACACTCTGATATATACCACACCCCTCACTGTAACACTCTGTTGTTCCCACACCCCTCACTGTAACACTCTGATTTATCCCACACCCCTCACTGTAACACTCTGATATATCCCACAGCCCTCAGTTTAACACTCTGATATATCCCACACCCCTCATTTTAATGCTCTGCTAAATCCCACACCCCTCACTGTGACACCCTGATGTACCCCACACCCCTCATTGTAACACTCTGATATATCGCATACCCCTCACTGTAACATTCTGATATACCCCACGCCACTCACTGTAACATTCTGATATATCCCACGCACCTCGCTGTAATAGTCTGAAATATCCCACACCCCTCACTGTAACACACTGATATATCCCACACCCCTCACTGTAACACTCTGATTTATCCCACACACCTCTCTGTAATACTCTGATATATGCCACACCGCTCTCTGTAACACTCTGATATACCTCACACCCCTCACTGTAACACTCTGATATGTACCACACCGCACACTGTAACACTCTGATGGATGCCACACCCCTCACTGTAACAATCTGATATATCCCTCACCCCTCACTGTAACACACTGATATACCCCACACCCCTCACTGAAACACTCTGATATATCCCACACCCCTCACTGAAACACTCTAATGAATCCCACACCCCTCACTGTAATACTCTGATAAATCCCACACCACTCACTGTAACTCTCTGGTATATCCCACATCCCTCACTGTAACACTCTAATATATCCCACACCCTCACTGTAACTCTCTGATATATCCCACACCCCTCACTGAAACACTCAGATATATCCCACAACCCTCACTGAAGCACTCTGAAATATCTCACACCCCTCACTGTAACACTCTGATATGTACCACACCCCACACTGTAACACTCTGATATATGCCACACCCCATACTATAACACTCTGATATATCCCACACCCCTCACCTTAACACACTGATATACTCCACACCCCTCACTGAAACACTCTGATATATCTCACACCCCTCACTGTAACACTCTAATGTATCCCACACCCCTCACTGTAACACTCTGATATATACCACAACCCTCACTGTAACACTCTGTTGTATTCAACACCCTCTCACTGTAACACTCTGATTTATCCCACACCCCTCACTGTAACACTCTGATATATCCCACACCCCTCACTGTGACACTCTGATGTACCCCACACCCCTCATTGTAACACTCTGATATATCGCATACATCTCACTGTAACACTCTGATATACCCCACGCCACTCACTGTAACATTCTGATATATCCCACACCCCTCACTGTAACACACTGATATACCCCACACCCCTCACTGAAATACTCTGATATATCCCACACCCCTCACTGAAACACTCTAATGTATCCCACACCCCTCACCGTAACACTCTGATATATACCACTCCCCTCACTCTAACACTCTGTTGTATCCCACACCCCTCACAGTAACACTCAGATTTATCCCACACCCCTCACTGTAACACTCTGATATATCCCACTACCCTCACTTTAACACTCTGATATATATCACACGCCTCATTTTAATACTCTGATATATCCCACACCCCTCACTGTAACACGCTGATATACCCCACGCCACTCACTGTAACACTCTGATATATCCCACACCCCTCACTGTAACACTATGATATATCCCATACCCCTCACTGTAACACTCTGATATATCCCACACCCCTCACTGTAACACTCTGATATACCACACGCCACTCACTGTAACATTCTGATATATCCCACACCCCTCACTGTAATACTCTGAAATATCCCGCACCCCTCAGTGTAACACTCTAATATATCTCACACCACTCATTGTAACTCTCTGATATATCCCACACCCCTCACTCTAACACTCTAATAAATCCCACACCCCTCACTGTAACACTCTGATGTACCCCACACGCATCACTGTAACACTCTAATATGTCCCACACCCCTCACTGTAATACTCGGATATACCTCACACACCTCACTGTAACACTCTGATTTATCCCACACCCCTCACTTTAACACACTAATAGATCCCACAACCCTCATTGTAACACTCTGATATATACCACACTCCTCACTCTAACACTCTGATATATCCCACACCCTTCACTGTAACACTCTGATATATCCCACACCCCTCACTGTAACACTCTGAATATCCCACACCCCACACTCTAACTCTCTGATATATCCCACACCCCTCACTGTAACACACTAATATATCCCACACCCCTCACAGTAACACTCTGATATATCCCTAACCCTCACTGTAACACTATGATATAAACAACACCCCTCACTGTAACTCACTGATATATCCCACCCCTCTCACCATAACACACTGATATATCCCACACCCCTCACTCTAACATTCTGATATATCCCACACCCTTCATTGTAACACTCTGATATATGCCACACCTTTCACTGTAACACTGTGATATATCCCACACCCCTCACTTTAACACTCCGATATATCCCATACCCTCACTGTAACACTCTGATATATCCCACAACCCTCACTGTTACACTCTGATATATCCCACACCCCTCACTGTAATACTCTGATAAATCCCACACCACTCACAGTAACTCTCTGGTATATCCCACACCCCTCACTGTAAAACTGTGATATATCCCACACATCTCACTGTAACATTCTGATATACCCCACACCACTCACTGTTACATTCTGATATATCCCACACCCTCACTGTAACACTCTGATATATGCCACACCCCATACTATAACACTCTGATATATCCCACACCCCTCACCTTAACACTCTGATATACCCCACACCCTTCACTGAAACACTCTGATATATCTCACACCCCTCACTGTAACACTCTAATGTATCCCACACCCCTCACTGTAACACTCTGATATATACCACTCCCACTCACTGTAACTCACTGTTGTATCCCACACCCCTCACTGTAACACTCAGATTTATCCCACACCCCTCACTGTGACACTCTGATATATCCCACTACCCTCACTTTAACACTCTGATATATATCAAACCACTCATTTTAATACTCTGATAAATCCCACACCCCTCACTGTAACACTCTGATATATCCCACACCCCTCACTGTAACACTCTGATATACCCCACGCCACTCACTGTAACACTCTGATATATCCCACACCCCTCACTGTAACATTCTGATATATCCCATACCCCTCATTGTAACACTCTGAAACATCCCACACCCCTCACTGTAACACTCTGATATACCCCACGCCACTCACTGTAACATTCTGATATATCCCACACCCCTCACTGTAATACTCTGAAATATCCCGCACCCCTCAGTGTAACACTCTAATATATCTCACACCCCTCATTGTAACTCTCTGATATATCCCACACCCCTCACTGTAACACTCTAATAAATCCTACACCCCTCACTCTAACACTCTGATGTACCCCACACGCATCACTGTAACACTCTAATATGTCCCACACCCCTCACTGTAACACGCTGATATATCCCACACCCCTCACTTTAACACTCTAATAGATCCCACACCCGTCATTGTAACACTCTGATATATAACACCCTCCTCACTCTAACACTCTGATATATCACAAACCCTTCACTCTAACACTCTGATATATCCCACACCCCTCACTGTAACACCCTGAATATCCCACACCCTACACTATAACTCTCTGATATATCCCACACCCCTCACTGTAACACACTAATATATCCCACACCCTTCACAGTAACACTCTGATATATTCCTAACCGTCACTGTAACACTGTGATATAACCAACACCCCTCACTGTAACTCACTGATATATCCCACCCCTCTCACCATAACACACTGATATATCCCACACCCCTCACTCTAACACTCTGATATATCCCACACCCCTCACTGTAACACTCTGATATATCCCACACCCTTCACTGTAACACTCTGATATATCCCACACCCCTCACTGTAACACTCTGATATATCCCACACCCCTCACTGTAACACTCTGATATATCCCACACCCCTCACTGTAACACTCTGATATATCCCACACCCCTCACTGTAACACTCTGATATATCCCACACCCCTCACTGTAACACTCTGATATATCCCACACCCCTCACTGTAACACTCTGATATATCCCACACCCTCACTGTAACACTCTGATATATCCCACACCCTCACTGTAACACTCTGATATATCCCACACCCTCACTGTAACACTCTGATATATCCCACACCCTCACTGTAACACTCTGATATATCCCACACCCCTCACTTAACACTCTGATATATCCCACACCCCTCACTGTAACACTCTGATATATCCCACACCCCTCACTGTAACACTCTGATATATCCCACACCCCTCACTGTAACACTCTGATATAACCAACACCCCTCACTGTAACACTCTGATATATCCCACACCCCTCACCTGTAACACTCTGATATATCCACACCCTCACTGTAAACACTCTGATATAACCACACCCCTCACTGTAACACTCTGATATATCCACACCCTCACTGTAACACTCTGATATATCCCCACACCCTCACTGTAACACTCCTGATATAATCCCACCACCCTCACTGTAACACTCTGATATATCCCACACCCCTCACTGTAACACTCTGATATATCCCACACCCCTCACTGTAACACTCTGATATACCCACACCCTCACTGTAACACTCTGATTTATCCCCCACCATGTTGTGATAAACCCCCCTTATATCCCACACCCCTCACTGTAAATCTCTGAAATATCCAACATCCCCCACTGTAACACTCTGATATATCCCACACCCCTCACTTGCAACACACTGATTTATCCCACACCTCTCACTGTAACACTCTGATATATCCCACACCCCTCACTGTAACACTCTGATATATCCCACACCCCTCACTGTAACACTCTGATATATCCCACACCCCTCACTGTAACACTCTGATATATCCCACACCCCTCACTGTAACACTCTGATATAACACACACGCCTCACTGTAACACTCTGATATATCCCACACCCCTCACTGTAACACTCTGATATATCCCACAACCCTCACTGTAACACTCTGATATATCCCACACCCCTCACTGTAACACTCTGATATATCCCACACCCCTCACTGTAACACTCTGATATATCCCACACCCCTCACTGTAACACTCTGATATATCCCACACCCCTCACTGTAACACTCTGATATATCCCACACCCTCACTGTAACACTCTGATATATCCCACACCCCTCACTGTAACACTCTGATATATCCCACACCCCTCACTGTAACACTCTGATATATCCCACACCCCTCACTGTAACACTCTGATATATCCCACCCCCTCACTGTAACACTCTAAGATACCCCACACCCATCACTGTAACACTCTGATATATCCCAGACCACTCACTGTAACACTCAGATGTACCCTACACCCCTCACTGTAACTCTCTGATTTACACACACCCCTCACTGTAACACTCTGATATACCTCACACCCCTCACTGTAACACTCTGATATATCCCACAACCCTCACTGTAACAATCTGATATATCCCACACCCCTCACTGTAACACTCTGATATATCCCACACCCTCACTGAACCACTCTGATATATCCCACATCCCTCACTGTAACACTCTCTTATATCCACACCCCTCACTGTAACACTCTGGTATCACCCACATCCCTCACTGTAATACTCGGGTATCTCCCACACCCCTCACTGTAACACTCTGATATACCCCACACCCCTCACTGTAACACTCTGATATACTCCACACCCCTCAATATAACACTCTGATATATCCCACACCCCTCACTGTAACACTCTGATATATCCCACACCCCTCACTCTAACATTCTGATATATCCCACACCCTTCATTGTAACACTCTGATATATGCCACACCTTTCACTGTAACACTGTGATATATCCCACACCCCTCACTTTAACACTCTGATATATCCCATACCCTCACTGTAACACTCTGATATATCCCACACCACTCACTGTTACACTCTGATATATCCCACACCCCTCACTGTAATACTCTGATAAATCCCACACCACTCACTGTAACTCTCTGATATATCCCACACCCCTCACTGAAACACTCTGATATATCCCACAACCCTCAGTGTAACACTATGATATATCCCGCCGCCCTCACTGTAATGCTCTGATATATCTCACACCCCTCACTGTTACACTCTGATATATCCCACACCCCTCACTGTAACACTCTGATATATCCCATACCCCTCACTCTAACACTCTGGTATATCCCACACCCTCACTGTAACACTCTGATATAACCCACTCCCCTCACTGTAACTCTCTGATATATCCACACCCTCACTGTAACACTCTGATATATCCCACACGCCTCACTGTAACACTCTGATATATGCCACACCCCTCACTGTAACACTCTGATATATCCCACACCCCTCACTGTAACACTCTGATATATCCCACACCCCTCACTGTAACACTCTGATATATCCCACACCCCTCACTGTAACACTCTGATATAACCCACACCCTTCACTGTAACACTCTGATATATCCCACACCCCTCACTGTAACACCCTGATATATCCCACACCCCTCACTGTAACACTCTGATGTAACCCAAACACCTCACTGTAACACTCTAATATAGCCCACACCCATCACTGTAACACTCTGATATATCCCACACCCCTCACTGTAACACTCTGATATAACACACACCCATCACGGTAACACTCTGATATATCCCACACCCCTTACAGTAACACTCTGATATATCCCACACCCCTCACTGTAACACTCTGATATATACCACTCCCCTCACTGTAACTCTCTGTTGTATCCCACACCCCTCACTGTAACACTCAGATTTATCCCACACCCCTCATTGTAACACTCTGATATATCCCACTACCCTCACTTTAACACTCTGATATATATCAAACCCCTCATTTTAATACTCTGATAAATCCCACACCCCTCACTGTAACACTCTGATTTATCCCACACACCTCACTGTAATACTCTGATATATACCACACCCCTCACTGTAACACTCTGTTGTATCCCACACCCCTCACTGTAACACTCTGAATTATCCCACACCCCTCACTGTAACACTCTGATATATCCCACAGCCCTCAGTTTAACACTCTGATATATCCCACACCCCTATTTTAATGCTCTGCTATATCCCACACCCTCACTGTAACACTCTGATGTACCCCACACCCCTCACTGTAACACTCTGATATATCGCATACCCCTCACTGTAAGACGCTGATATACCCCACGCCACTCACTGTAACATTCTGATATATCCCACACCCCTCGCTGTAATACTCTGATATATCCCACACCCCTCACTGTAACACACTGATATATCCCATACCCCTCACTGTAACACTCTGATTTATCCCACACCCCTCACTGAAACACTCTAATGTATCCCACACCCCTCACTGTAACACTCTGATATATACCTCTCCCCTCACTGTAACACTCTGTTGTATCCCACACCCCTCACTGTAACACTCTGATTTATCCCACACCCCTCACTGTAACACTCTGATATATCCCACTACCCTCACTGTAACACTCTGATATATCCTACACACCTCATTGTAACACTCTGATAAATCCCACACCCCTCACTGTAACACTCTGATATATACCACACCCCTCACTGTAACACTCTGATATACCCCACACCCCTCACTGTAACACTCTGATATATCAAACACCCCTCACTGTAACACTATGATATATCCCATACCCCTCACTGTAACACTCTGATATATCCCACACCCCTCACTGTAACACTCTGATATACCCCACACCACTCACTGTAACACTCTGATATATCCCACACCCCTCACTGTAACACTCTGAAACAACCCACACCCCTCACTGTAACACTCTAATATATCTCACACACCACTCACTGTAACACTCTGATATATCCCACACCCCTCACTGTAACACTCTGATATATCCCACACCCCTCACTGTAACACTCTGATATTCCCCACACTCCGCACTGTAACACTCTGATATACCACACCCCTCACTGTAACACTGATATACCCCACACCCATCACTGTAACACTGATATACCCCACACCCCTCACTGTAACACTCTGATATATCCCACACCCCTCACTGTAACACTCTGATATATACCACACCCCTCACTCTTACGCTCATATATATCCCACACTCCGCACTGTAACACTCTGATATATCCCACACCCCTCACTGTAACACTCTGATATATCCCACACCCCTCACTGTAACACTCTAATATATCCCAACCCCTCGCTGTAACACACTAATATATCCCACACCCCTCACTGTAACACTCTGATATATCCCACACCCTCACTGTAACACTCTGATATATCCCACACCCTCACTGTAACACTCTGATATATCCCACACTCCTCACTGTAACACTCTGATATATCCCACACCCCTCACTCTAACACTCTGATATATCCCACACCCCTCACTGTAACACTCTGATATATGCCACACCCCTCACAGTAACACTCTGATATATCCCACACCCTCACTGTAACACTCTGATATATCCCACACCCCTCACTGTAACACTCTGATATATCCCACACCCCTCACTGTAACACTCTGATATATCCCACACCCCTCACTGTAACACTCTGATATATCCCACACCCCTCACTGTAACACTCTGATATATCCCACACCCCTCACTGTAACACTCTGTTATATACCACATGTACCCCTCACTGTAACACTCTGATATACCCCACACCCTGACTATAACAATCTGATATACCCCACACGCCTCACTGTTACACTCTGATATATCCCACACCCCTCACTGTAATACTCTGATAAATCCCACACCACCCGTAGTAACTCTCTGGTATATCCCACACTCCTCACTGGAAAACTGTGATATATCCCACACCCCTCACTGTAATACTCTGATAAATCCCACACCACTCACAGTAACTCTCTGGTATATCCCACACACCTCACTGGAAAACTGTGATATATCCCACACACCTCACTGTAACATTCTGATATACCCCACACCACTCACTGTTACATTCTGATATATCCCACACCCCTCACTGTAACACTCTGATATATCCCACACCCCTCAGTGTAACACTCTGATATATCCTACACCCCTCACTGTAACACTCTAATATATCCCGCCGCCCTCACTGTAATACTCTGATATATCTCACACCCCTCACTGTTACACTCTGATATATCCCACACCCCTCACTGTAACACTCTGATATATCCCATACCCCTCACTGTAACACTCTGATATATCCCACACCCCTCACTGTAACACTCTGATATATCCCACACCCCTCACTGTAACACTCTGATATATCCCACACCCCTCACTGTAACACTCTGATATACCCCACACCCCTCACTGTAACACTCTGATATATCCCACACCCCTCACTGTAACACTCTGATATACCCCACACCCCTCACTGTAACACTCTGATATATCCCACACCCCTCACTGTAACACTCTGATATATCCCACACCCCTCACTGTAACACTCTGATATATCCCACACCCCTCACTGTAACACTCTGATATATCCCACACCCCTCACTGTAACACTCTGATATACACCATATCCTCACTGTTACACTCGGATATATCCCACACCCTTCACTGTAACACTCTGATATATCCCACACCCCTCACTGTAACACTCTGATATATCCCACACCCCTCAATGTAACACTGTGACATATCCCACACCCTTCACTGTAACACTCTGATATATCCCACACCCCTCACTGTAACACTCTGAAATACCCCACACCCCTCACTGAAACACTCTGACATATCCCACACCCCTCACTCTAACACTCTGATATATCCCACACCACTCACTGTAACACTCTGATATATCCCACACCCATCACTGTAACACTCTGATATATCCCACACCCTCACTGTAACTCTCTGATATATCCCACACCGCTCAACATAACACACTGATATATCCCACACCCCTCACTCTAACATTCTGATCTATCCCACACAATTCATTTTAAGACTCTGATATATCCCACACCCTCACTATAACACTCTGATAGAACCCACACCCTTCACTGTAACTCTCTAATATGTACCACACCCCTCACTATAATGCACTGATATATCCCACACCCCACACTTTAACAATCTGATATATCCCACACACCTCACTACAACATGCTGATGTATCCCACACCATTCACCGTAACACTCTGATATATCCCACACCCCTCACTGTAACACTCTGATATATCCCACACCCCTCAATGTAACACTCTGATATATCCCACACCCCTCACTGTAACACTCTGATATATCCCACACCCCTCACTGTAACACTCTGATATATCCCACACCCCTCACTGTAACACTCTGATATATCCCACACCTCTCACTGTAACACTCTGATATATCCCACACCCCTCACTGTAACACTCTGATATATCCCACACCCCTCACTGTAACACTCTGATATATCCAACAACCTTCACAGTAACACTCTGATATATTCCACACCCCTCACTGTAACACTATGATATATCCCACACCCCTCACTCTGACCCTCTGATATATCCCACACCCCTCACTGTAACACTCTGATATATCTCACACCCCTCACTCTAACACTCTTATATATTCCACACACCTCACTGTAACACTCCGATCTATCCCACAACCATCACTGTAACTCACTGATATATCCCACACCCCTCAGTGTTACACTCTGATATATCACCACCCCTCACTGTAACACTCTGATATACCCCGCACCCCCTCACTGTAACACTCTGATATATGCCACACCACTCACTGTAATACTCTGATATATCCCACACCACTCACTGTAACACTCTGATATCCCACACCCCTCACTGTAACACTCTGACATAACCTACATCCCTAACTGTAACTCTCTGATATATCCCACACCCCTCACTGAAACACTCTGATATATCCCACAACCCTCAGTGTAACACTATGATATATCCCGCACCCCTCACTGTAATACTCTGATATATCTCACACCCCTCACTGTTACACTCTGATATATCCCACACCCCTCACTGTAACACTCTGATATATCCCATACCCCTCACTCTAACACTCTGATATATCCCACACCCTCACTGTAACACTCGGATATAACTCACACCCCTCACTGTAACTCTCTGATATATCCCACACGCCTCAACATAACACACTGATATATCCCACACCGCTCACGGTAGCACTTAGATATATCCCGCACCCTTCACTGTAACACTCTGATATATCCCATACCCATCAATGTAACACTCTGATTTATCCCACACACCTCACTGTAATACTCTGATATACCCACACCCCTCACTGTAACACTGGATATTCCACACCCCTCACTGTAACACTCTGATATATCACACACTTCTCACTGTAACCCTCTGATATATCCCACACCCCTCAGTATAACACTCTGATTTGTCACACAACCCTCACTGTAAAATACTGTTATATCCCACACCCCTCACTGAACACTCTGATATATCCCACACCCCTCACTGTAACTCTTATACAACCCACAACCCTCACTGTAACACTCTGATATACCCCACACCGCTCACTGTAACACTCTGATATATCCCACAACCCTCACTGTAACACTCTGATATATCCCACTCCCCTCACTGTAACACTCTGTTGTATCCCACACCCCTCACTGTAACACTCAGATTTATCCCACACCCCTCACTGTGACACTCTGATATATCCCACTACCCTCACTTTAACACTATGATATATATCACATGCCTCATTTTAATACTCTGATAAATCCCACACCCCTCACTGTAACACTCTGATATATCCCACACCCTTCACTGTAATACTCTGAAATATCCCGCACCCCTCAGTGTAACACTCTAATATATCTCACACCACTCATTGTAACTCTCTGATATATCCCACACCCCTCACTCTAACACTCTAATAAATCCCACACCCCTCACTGTAACACTCTGATGTACCCCACACGCATCACTGTAACACTCTAATATGTCCCACACCCCTCACTGTAACACTCGGATATACCTCACACTCCTCACTGTAACACTCTGATTTATCCCACAACCCTCACTTTAACACTCTAATAGATCCCACACCCCTCATTGTAACACTCTGATATATACCACCCTCCTCACTCTAACACTCTGATATATCCCAAGCCCTTCACTGTAACACTCTGATATATCCCACACCCCTCACTGTAACACTCTGAATATCCCACACCCCACACTCTAACTCTCTGATATATCCCACACCCCTCACTGTAACACACTAATATATCCCACACCCCTCACAGTAACACTCTGATATATCCCTAACCCTCACTGTAACACTATGATATAAACAACACCCCTCACTGTAACTCACTGATACATCCCACCCCTCTCACCATAACACACATATATCCCACACCCCTCACTCTAACATTCTGATATATCCCACACCCTTCATTGTAACACTCTGATATATGCCACACCTTTCACTGTAACACTGTGATATATCCCACACCCCTCACTTTAACACTCCGATATATCCCATACCCTCACTGTAACACTCTGATATATCCCACAACCCTCACTGTTAAACTCTGATATATCCCACACCCCTCACTGTAATACTCTGATAAATCCCACACCACTCACAGTAACTCTCTGGTATATCCCACACCCCTCACTGGAAAACTGTGATATATCCCACACACCTTACTGTAACATTCTGATATATCCCACACCCCTCACTGTAACACTCTGATATATCCCACACCCCTCACTGTAACACTCTGATATATCCCACACCCCTCACTGTAACACTCTGATATATCCCACACCCCTCAGTGTAACACTCTGATATATCCCACACCCCTCACTGTAACACTCTAATATATCCCGCCGCCCTCACTGTAATACACTGATATATCTCACACCCCTCACTGTTACACTCTGATATATCCCACACCCCTCACTGTAACACTCTGATATATCCCATACCCCTCACTCTAACACTCTGATATATCTCACACCCCTCATTGTTACACTCTGATATATCCCACAACCCTCAATGTAACGCTCTGATATATCCCACACCCCTCACTGTAACACTCTGATATATCTCACACCCCTCACTCTAAAACTCTGATGTTTCCCACCCCCCTCACTGTAACACTCTGATATATCCCACACCCCTCAATGTAACACACTGAAATATCCCACATCCCTCACTGTAACACTCTGATATATCCCACACCACTCACTGTAACACTGTGATATTTCCCACACCCCTCACTGTAACACTCTGATATAACCCACACCCCTCACTCTAACTCTCTGATATGTCCCACACCCGTCACCATAACACATTCATATATCCCACACCCCTCTCTCTAACATTCTGATGTATCCCACACCCGTCACAATAACACTCTGATATATCCCACATCCCTCACTGTATCACTCTGATATTTCCAACACCCCTCACTACAACACACTGATGTATCCCACACCCTTCACTGTAACACTCTGATATATCCCACACCACTCACTGTAACACTTAGATATATCCCGCACCCCTCACTGTAACACTCTGATATATCCCACACCCCTCACTGTAACACTCTGATTTATCCCACACCCCTCACTTAATACTCTGATATATCCCACACTCCTCACTGTAACACTCTGAAATACCCCACACCCCTCACTGAAACACTCTGACATATCCCACACCCCTCACTCTAACACTCTGATATATCCCACACCACTCACTGTCACACTCTGATATAACCCGCATCCCACACTGTAACACTGATATATCCCACATCCCCTCACTGTAACACTCTGATAAATCCCACACCCATCCTGTAACACTCTCATATAGCCCACACCCTCACGGTAACTCTCTGATATATCCCACACCGCTCACCATAACACACTGATATAATCCCACACGCCCTCACTCGTAACACTCTGATATATCCCACACCCTTCACTGTAAGACTCTGGTATATCCCACACCCTCACTAGTAAAAACTCTGATAGAACCCACACCATCTCTCGTGTAACTCTCTAAGATGTATCAACACCCCTCAATGTAAAATGCTCTGATATGACCCCACAACCCCTACAGCTGTAACAATCCGGATATATCCCACACACCTCACTGTACAACATCTGGATGTATCCACACATTCCTCCTGTACACTTCTGATATATCCCACACCCCTCACTGTAACACTCTGATATATCCCACACCCCTCAATGTATTACTCTGATAAATCCCACACCCCTCACTGTAACACTCTGATATACCACAGACCCCTCACTGTAACACTCTGATATACCCCACACCCCTCATTGTAACACTCTGATATGTACCACACCGCACAATGTAACACTCTGATAGATGCCACACCCCTCACTGTAACAATCTGATATATCCCACACCCCTCACTGTAACACACTGATATACCCCACACCCCTCACTGAAACACTCTGATATATCCCACACCCCTCACTGAAACACTCTAATGTATCCCACACCCCTCACTGTAACACTCTGATATTTACCACTCCCCTCACTGTAACACTCTGATATATCCCACACCCCTATCTGTAACACGCTGATATATACCACACCCCTCACTGTAACACTCTGTTGTATCCCACACCCCTCACTGTAACACTCAGATTTATCCCACACCCCTCACTGTGACACTCCGATATATCCCACTACCCTCACTTTAACACTCTGATATATATCACACGCCTCATTTTAATACTCTGATATATCCCACACCCCTCACTGTTACACTCTGATATATCCCACACCCCTCACTGTAACAATATGATATATCCCACACCCCTCACTGTAACACTCTGATATATCCCACACCCCTCACTGTAACACTCTGATATGCCCCACGCCACTCACTGTAACATTCTGATATATCCCACACCCTTCACTGTAATACTCTGAAATATCCCGCACCCCTCAGTGTAACACTCTAATATATCTCACACCCCTCATTGTAACTCTCTGATATATCCCACACCCCTCACTCTAACACTCTAATAAATCCCACTCCCCTCACTGTAACACTCTGATGTACCCCACACGCATCACTGTAACACTCTAATATTTCCCACACCCCTCACTGTAACACTCGGATATACCTCACACTCCTCACTGTAACACTCTGATTTATCCCACACCCCTCACTTTAACACTCTAATAGATCCCACACCCCTCATTGTAACACTCTGATATATACCACCCTCCTCACTCTAACACTCTGATATATCCCAAGCCCTTCACTGTAACACTCTGATATATCCCACACCCCTCACTGTAACACTCTGAATATCCCACACCCCACACTCTAACTCTCTGATATATCCCACACCCCTCACTGTAACACACTAATATATCCCACACCCCTCACAGTAACACTCTGATATATCCCTAACCCTCACTGTAACACTATGATATAAACAACACCCCTCACTGTAACTCACTGATACATCCCACCCCTCTCACCATAACACACATATATCCCACACCCCTCACTCTAACATTCTGATATATCCCACACCCTTCATTGTAACACTCTGATATATGCCACACCTTTCACTGTAACACTGTGATATATCCCACACCCCTCACTTTAACACTCCGATATATCCCATACCCTCACTGTAACACTCTGATATATCCCACAACCCTCACTGTTACACTCTGATATATCCCACACCCCTCACTGTAATACTCTGATAAATCCCACACCACTCACAGTAACTCTCTGGTATATCCCACACAGCTCACTGGAAAACTGTGATATATCCCACACACCTCACTGTAACATTCTGATATACCCCACACCACTCACTGTTACATTCTGATATATCCCACACCCCTCACTGTAACACTCTGATATATCCCACACCCCTCAGTGTAACACTCTGATATATCCCACACACCTCACTGTAACACTCTAATATATCCCGCCGCCCTCACTGTAATACTCTGATATATCTCACACCCCTCACTGTTACACTCTGATATATCCCACACCCCTCACTGTAACACTCTGATATATCCCATACCCCTCACTCTAACACTCTGATATATCTCACACCCCTCATTGTTACACTCTGATATATCCCACAACCCTCAATGTAACGCTCTGATATATCCCACACCCCTCACTGTAACACTCTGATATATCTCACACCCCTCACTCTAAAACTCTGATGTTTCCCACACCCCTCACTGTAACACTCTGATATATCCCACACCACTCACTGTAACACTGTGATATTTCCCACACCCCTCACTGTAACACTCTGATATAACCCACACCCCTCAATGTAACTCTCTGATATGTCCCACACCCGTCACCATAACACATTCATATATCCCACACCCCTCTCTCTAACATTCTGATATATCCCACACCCGTCACAATAACACTCTGATATATCCCACAACCCTCACTGTATCACTCTGATATTTCCAACACCCCTCACTACAACACACTGATGTATCCCACACCCTTCACTGTAACACTCTGATATATCCCACACCACTCACTGTAACACTTAGATATATCCCGCACCCCTCACTGTAACACTCTGATATATCCCATACCCCTCACTGTAACACTCTGATTTATCCCACACCCCTCACTTAATACTCTGATATATCCCACACCCCTCACTGTAACACTCTGAAATACCCCACAGCCCTCACTGAAACACTCTGACATATCCCACACCCCTCACTCTAACACTCTGATATATCCCACACCACTCACTGTAACACTCTGATGTAACCCGCATCCCACACTGTAACACTGATATATCCCACACCCCTCACTGTAACACTCTGATATATCCCACACCCATCACTGTAACACTCTCATATAGCCCACACCCTCACTGTAACTCTCTGATATATCCCACACCGCTCACCATAACACACTGATATATCCCACACCCCTCACTCTAACATTCTGATCTATCCCACACCCCTCACTGTAACACTCTGATATATCCCACACACCTCACTATAACACTCTGATAGAACCCACTCCCTTCACTGTAACTCTCTAATATGTACCACACCCCTCACTATAATGCACTGATATGTCCCACACCCCACACTTTAACAATCTGATATATCCCACACACCTCACTACAACATGCTGATGTATCCCACACCATTCACCGTAACACTCTGATATATCCCACACCCCTCAATGTAACACTCTGATATATCCCACACCCCTCACTGAAACATTCTGATATATCCCACACCCCTCACTGTAACACTCTGATATATCCCACACCACTCTCTGTAACACTCTGATATATCCCAGCCACCTCACAGTAACATTCTCATATATCCCACACCCCTCACTATAACACTCTGCTATATCTGACACTCCTCACTGTAACACCCTGATATATCACACCCCCTCACTGTAACACACTGATATAACCCACACCCCTCACTGTAACACATTGATTTATCCCACACCCCTCATTGCAACACTCTGTTATATCCCACACCCAACACTGTAACACTCTGATATAGCCCACACCCTCACTGTAACTCTCTGATATATCCCACACCCCTCAATGTAACACTCTGTTATATCCCACACCCTCACTGTAACACTCTGATATAACCTACACCCCTCACTGTAACTCTCTGATATATCCCACACCCCTCACCATAACACACTGATATATCCCAAACCCCTCACTGTAACACTCTGATATATCCCATACCGCTCACTGTAACACTCTGATTTATCGCACACCCCTCACTGTAATACTCTGATTTATCCCACACTCCTCACTTTAACACTCTAATAGATCCCACACCCCTCACTATAAAACGCTTATATATCCCGCAACACTCACTGTAACACTCTGATATATCCCACACCGCTTACTGTAACACTCTGATATATCCCACACCCCTCACTGTTACACTTATATATCCCACACCCCTCACTCTAACACTGTGATATTTCCCACACCCCTCACTTTAACACTCTGATATACCCCACACCCCTCACTGTAACACCCTGATATATCCCACACCCCTCACTCTAACACTCTGATATATCCCACACCCCTCACTCTAACAATCATATATCCCACACCTCTCACTGTAACACTCTGATATATCCCACACCCCCCACTGTAACACTCTGATATATCCCACACCCCTCAATGTATTACTCTGATAAATCCCACACCCCTCACTGTAACATTCTGATATACCACAGACCCCTCACTGTAACACTCTGATATATCCCACACACCTCATTGTAACACTCTGATATATCCCACACCCCTCACTGTAACACTCTGAAATACCCCACACCCCTCACTGAAACATTCTGATATATCCCACACCCCTCACTGTAACACTCTGATATATCCCACACCCCTCACTGTAACACTCTGATTTATCCCACACCCCTCACTGTAATACTCTGATATATCCCACACCCCTCACTGTAACACTCTGAAATACCCCACACCCCTCACTGAAACATTCTGATATATCCCACACCCCTCACTGTAACACTCTGATATATCCCACACCCCTCACTGTAACACTCTGATATATCCCACACCCTCACTGTAACACTCTGATATAACCTACACCCCTCACTGTAACTCTCTGATATATCCCACACCCCTCACCATAACACACTGATATATCCCAAACCCCTCACTGTAACACTCTGATATATCCCATACAGCTCACTGTAACACTCTGATTTATCCCACACCCCTCACTGTAATACTCTGATTTATCCCACACTCCTCACTTTAACACTCTAATAGATCCCACACCCCTCACTATAAAACGCTTATATATCCCGCAACCCTCACTGTAACACTCTGATATATCCCACACCGCTTACTGTAACACTCTGATATATCCCACACCCCTCACTGTTACACTTATATATCCCACACCCCTCACTCTAACACTGTGATATTTCCCACACCCCTCACTTTAACACTCTGATATACCCCACACCCCTCACTGTAACACCCTGATATATCCCACACCCCTCACTCTAACACTCTGATATATCCCACACCCCTCACTCTAACAATCATATATCCCACACCCCTCACTGTAACACTCTGATATATCCCCACCCCTCACTGTAACACTGATATATCCTACACCCCTCCTTGTAACACTCTGATATATCCCACTCCTCTCATTGTAACACTCTGATATATCCCACACCCCTCACTGTAACACTCTGATATATCCCACACCCCTCACTGTAACACTCTGATATATCCCACACCCCTCACTCTAACACTGTGATATTTCCCACACCCCTCACTTTAACACTCTGATATACCCCACACCCCTCCCTGTAACACGCTGATATATCCCACACCCCTCACTCTAACACTCTGATATATCCCACACCCCTCACTCTAACAATCATATATCCCACACCCCTCACTGTAACACTCTGATATATCCTACACCCCTCACTGTAACACTGATATATCCTACACCCCTCACTGTAACACTCTGATATATCCCACACCCCTCATTGTAACACTCTTATATATCCCACACCCTTCACTGTAATACTCTGATATATCCCACACCCCTCACTGTAACACTCTGATATATCCCACACTCCTCACCGTAACACTCTGATATATCCCACTTCCTTCATCGCTCAGTCACTTCAGCTCTGTCGTGACATAGACAGGTGGGTGGAGTAGGCAGACGAAGTTTAATGCGGAGAAGTGTGAAGTGATTGATTTTGGTCAGAGGAACCTGTAGAAATGATGTAGAATAAGGGTGGTTCAGGAGAAGAGGGAGCTGGGTGTATATGCAAATAAGTCATTGAAGGTGGCAGGACAGGTGGTGGGAGCAGTTGATAAAGCAGATAGTATCTTGGGCTTTATTAACAGGGACATTGAGCACAGGAGCAGAGAGGTTATGCTGAATTTATATAAGACTCTGGTTAGACCTCAGCTGGAGTAATGTGTACAGCTCTGAGCCACATTATAGGAAGGATGTGAACACATTGGAGAGAGAGCGCAGGAGAGGTTTAGACGGATCGTTCTGGGGAGGAGAAGCTTCAGTTCCAAGGAGAGACGGGAGTGGTTGGGACTGTTCTCCTTGGAGAGAAGGAGGCTGAGAGGGGATTTGATGGAGACGTTCAGAATCAAGAGGGGGCTGGACAGAGGAGACGGGGAGAAGCTGTTCTCACTGGGCCCAGAGGACACAGATTTTTAAGCGATTTGCGAAAGAATCAAATGCGATGTGAGAGAAAACGTTTTGACACGCCGAGTGGTTCGGGTCTGGGATGTGCTGCCTGGTCGTGTGGGGGAGGCAGGTTCAATCGAGGCATTCAAGGGGGCATTGGATGGTTATTTGAACCGATATAATGTGCAGGGGGACAGGGGGGAAAAGGCAGGGCGATGACAGTGGGTACTAACGCTCATTCGGAGAGACAGTGTAGACATGATGGGCCAAATGGCCTCCTTCTGTGTGGTTCTGTGACCCTGTGGTTCTGTGACCCTGTGATTCTCTCAGTCCTACAGATGGACAAGGACATGACGGGGCTGAACGGAAAGATCCGGAATATGTCCGAGACCCTTGAACAGATGCTCAGGGACCGAAGATCCTTCTGCAACGTCCTCCGAAACTGCTCGGGTGAGTTGGTGCTGACGGCCGCCACCCCCTCCCCCACTCTCCCATCCTCCCACGCTCTGTCCCGGTGGGATCGCCCCCACCCCCTAAATCCCCACCCCCACCCCTGTCTCCCCACCCCCACCCCCTGTCTCACCATACCCACCCCCTAAATCCCCACCCCCACCCCTGTCTCCCCACCCCCACCCCCTGTCTCCCCACACCCACCCCCTAAATCCCCACCCCCACCCCTGTCTCCCCACCCCCACCCCCTGTCTCCCCACACCCACCCCCTAACTCCCCACCCCCACCCCTGTCTCCCCGCCCCCACCCCCTGTCTCCCCACACCCACCCCCTAAATCCCCACCCCCACCCCTGTCTCCCCACACCCGCCCCCTGTCTCCCCACCCCCAACCCCTAAATCCCCACCCCCACCCCTGTCTCCCCGCCCCCACCCCCTGTCTCCCCACACCCACCCCCTGTCTCCCCACACCCACCCCCTGTCTCCTCACCCCCACCCCCTAAATCCCCACCCCCACCCCTGTCTCCTCACCCCTACCCCCACCCCCTGTCTCCCCACCCCCACCCCTGTCTCCTCACCCCACCCCATCTCCCCACCCCCACCCCTGTCTCCCCACACCCACCCCCTGTCTCCTCACCCCCACCCCCTAAATCCCCACCCCCACCCCTGTCTCCCCACCCCCACCCCTGTCTCCCCACACTCACCATCTGTCTCCCCACCCTCTGTCTCCCCACCCCCTGTCTCCCCACACCCACCCCCACCCCCACCCCGTTTCCCCAACCCCACCCCCACCCCCACCCCCTGTCTCCCCAACCCCAACCCCTGTCTCCCCAACCCCACCCCCACCCCCACCCCCTGTCTCCCCAACCCCAACCCCTGTCTCCCCAACCCCAGCCCCACCCCCACCCCCTGTCTCCCCAACCCCAACCCCTGTCTCCCCAACCCCACCCCCACCCCCTGTCTCCCCAACCCCAACCCCTTTCTCCCCACCCCCACCCCCTGTCTCCCCACCCCCACCCCCTTTCTCCCCACCCCCACCCCCTGTCTCCCCACCCCCACCCCCACCCCCAACACCTGTCTCCCCGCTCTCACCCCATGTCTCCCCACCCGCACCCCCACCCCCACCCCCACCCCCTGTCTCCCCACCCCCACCCCTGTCTCCCCACCCCCACCCCCACCCCCTGTCTCCCCACCCCCACCCTCTGTCTCCCCGCCCACACTCCCTGTCTCCCCACCCACACTCCCTGTCTCCCCACCCACACTCCCTGTCTCCCCGCCCACACTCCCTGTCTCCCCACCCCCAACCCTGTCTCCCCACCCACACCCCCACACCCTGTCTCTCCACCCCCACCCCCTGTCTCCCCACCCCCACCCACTGTCTCCCCACCCCCACCCCCACCCCCATCCATTTCTCCCCGGCCCCACCACCACCCCCACCCCCTGTCTCCCCACCCCCACCCCCTGTCTCCCCACTCCCACCCCCACCCCCTGTCTCCCCACCCCCACCCCCACCCCCAACACCTGTCTCCCCGCTCTCACCCCATGTCTCCCCACCCGCACCCCCACCCCCACCCCCAACCCCTGTCTCCCCACCCCCACCCCTGTCTCCCCACCCCCACCCCCACCCCCTGTCTCCCCACCCCCACCCTCTGTCTCCCCACCCCCACCCCCTGTCTCCCAACCCCCACCCTCTGTCTCCCCACCCCCACCCCCTGTCTCCCCACCCCCACCCCCTGTCTCCCCACCCCCACCCCTGTCTCCCCACCCCCACCCCCACACCCTGTCTCCCCACCCCCACCCCCTGTCTCCCCACCCCCACCCCCTGTCTCCCCACTCCCACCCCCACCCCCTGTCTCCCCACCCCCACCCTCCGCATCCACCAGTCAAGGCCTCAATCTCCAAGCGGGGGAAGTCCGCACTATCCCGGCCTCTGCCTCCCGGAGTTTGGGACAGGAGAGGGGATGAATCGATCGGAGGGGTCTGTCCGACAGATTGAAGGGATTGGATAAGGTACAGGCGGGTGATCCAAACTCGAAGCCTGAGGACTACAGGCGAAACCACAGCGACCGGACCCGAGGTGTTGAAATCAATAAAGAGATTCGATTGGGTGGATGGAGAGAAACTATTTCCCCTGATCCGGTGGGTTGTGGGGGGAGCCGGGGAGGGAGAGTCGGGAACAAGGGGTAAGAAGGTTAAAATTGGAGCCAGGACGTTCAGGGGGGACATCAGGAAACACCTCTTCACACAAAGGGCAGCGGAAATCAGGAACTCTCCCCCCACCCAAACCCCGAAATAAACTGTGGGGGCCGGAGGTCAAAGGGAAACGTCAAAACTGAGATTGAGAGATTGTTGTTGGGGATGGAGGGTCACGGAACCGAGGGGGTTAAGGTACAGAGCAGATCCAATAGAATGGTGTAAAATACTCCAGAGGGGCTGAATGGCCACCTCCTGTTCTTGTGTAACATGCTCGAGAGGGGCTGAATGGCCTCCTCCTGTTCCTGTGTAACATGCTCGAGAGGGGCTGAATGGCCTCCTCCTGTTCCTGTGTAACATGCTCGAGTGAGGCTGAATGGATTTCCCATTTTCCTGTCCAACAGGCTCTAGAGGGGCTGAATGACCTCCTCCTGTTCCTGCCTAACAGGCTCAAGAGGGGCTGAATGTCCTCCTCATGTTCCTGTGTAACAGTCTCGATTGGGGCTGAATGGCCTCCTCCTGTTCCTGTGTAGCAGGCTCGAGAGGGGCTGAATGGCCTCCTCCTGTTCCCGTGTAACAGTCTCGAGAGGGGGTGAATGATTCCTCCTGTTCCTGTGTAAAAGGCTTGAGAGGGGCTGAATGGCCTCCTCCTGTTCCTGTGTAACAGGCTCGAGAGGGGCCGAATGGGCTTCTCCTGTTCCTGTGTCACAGGCTCGAGACGAGCTGAATGGCTTCCTCCTGTTCCTGTGTAACAGGCTCGAGTGGGGCTGAATGGTCTCTTCCTGTTCCTAATGTTTCGATGTATTTCTCTGAATTAAGTCTTTAAAATTCTGCAGAGTCTCTCTGTCCGAGCGGTTGGGAAGTTCATAATCAACATTGTTATAGATTCTCAACGGATACAGTAAACTGGAACTCGGCAAAACAACAATGTGAATCCCAAACTTCACACCTCATCATCATAAATACAGAACAGGAACAGGTGAGAATGACAGACGCATCTGTCAGAATGAGATGGACAGAGAATATCCCTCTACACTGTCCCCATCAAACACTCCCAGGACAGGTGCAGCACGGGGTTAGATACAGAGTAAAGCTCTCTCTACACTATCCCCATCAAACTCTCCCAGGACAGGTACAGCACGGGGTTAGATACAGAGTAAATCTCCCTCTACACTGTCCCCATCAAACTCTCCCAGGACAGGTACAGCACGGGGTTAGATACAGAGTAAATCTCCCTCTACACTGTCCCCATCAAACACTCCCAGGACAGGTACAGCACGGGGTTAGATACAGAGTAAAGCTCTCTCTACACTATCCCCATCAAACTCTCCCAGGACAGGTACAGCACGGGGTTAGATACAGAGTAAATCTCCCTCTACAGTGTCCCCATCAAACACTCCCAGGACAGGTACAGCACGGGTTTAGATACAGAGTAAATCTCCCTCTACACCGTCCCCATCAAACACTCCCAGGACAGGTACAGCACGGGGTTAGATACAGAGTAAATCTCCCTCTACACTGTCCCCATCAAACACTCCCAGGACAGGTACATCACGGCGTTAGATACAGAGTAAATCTCCCTCTACACTGTCCCCATCAAACACTCCCAGGACAGGTACAGCACGGGGTTAGATACAGAGTAAATCTCCCTCTACACAGTCCCCATCAAACACTCCCAGGACAGGTACAGCACGGGGTTAGATACAGAGTAAATCTCCCTCTACACTGTCCCCATCAAACACTCCCAGGACAGGTACAGCACGGGGTTAGATACAGAGTAAAGCTCCCTCTACACCGTCCCCATCAAACACTCCCAGGACAGGTACAGCACGGGGTTAGATACAGAGTAAATCTCCCTCTACACTGTCCCCATCAAACACTCCCAGGACAGGTACAGCACGGGGTTAGATACAGAGTAAATCTCCCTCTACACTGTCCCCATCAAACACTCCCAGGACAGGTACAGCACGGGGTTAGATACAGAGTAAATCTCCCTCTACACTGTCCCCATCAAACACTCCCAGGACAGGTACAGCACGGGGTTAGATACAGAGTAAATCTCCCTCTACACTGTCTCCATCAAACACTCCCAGGACAGGTACAGCACGGGGTTAGATACAGAGTAAATCTCCCTCTACACCGTCCCCATCAAACACTCCCAGGACAGGTACAGCACGGGGTTAGATACAGACTAAAGCTCCCTCTACACCGTCCCCATCAAACACTCCCAGGACAGGTACAGCACGGGGTTAGATACAGAGTAAAGCTTCCTCTACACTGTCCCCATCAATCACTCCCAGGACAGGTACAGCACGGGGTTAGATACAGAGTAAATCTCCCTCTACACCGTCCCCATCAAACACTCCCAGGACAGGTACAGCACGGGGTTAGATACAGAGTAAATCTCCCTCTACACCGTCCCCATCAAACACTCCCAGGACAGGTACAGCACGGGGTTAGATACAGAGTAAATCTCCCTCTACACCGTCCCCATCAAACACTCCCAGGACAGGTACAGCACGGGGTTAGATACAGAGTAAATCTCCCTCTACACCGTCCCCATCAAACACTCCCAGGACAGGTACAGCACGGGGTTAGATACAGAGTAAATCTCCCTCTACACCGTCCCCATCAAACACTCCCAGGACAGGTACAGCACGGGGTTAGATACAGACTAAAGCTCCCTCTATGCCACATGAACGATGGTTTCAGCAGTCGATGAGCTGAGACCGGGGAGGTACTGGGCGATGAGTTGGGAAGAGGCCGTCTTGGTGACGATGTGGATATGAGGTGGGAATCCCATCTCCAGGTTAAACACGACCCCAGGGTTGTGAACAGTCTGGTTTAGACTCAGGGAGTTCCCAGGATGGAGTCGGTAACTCAGGAATGGAGTTTGGAACAGAGACGGAAAACAACAGCTTCAGGCTTCCCGATATTTAATCAGAGGGAATGAGGGAGAATTTCCTGAGAAAGGGTTCGGTGTATTTTGGGTATCAGTTGTGTTTGTGTGTGTTTGTGTGTCAGTGTGAGTGTGTGTGTGTGTGTGTGTGTGTGTGTGTGTGAGAGAGTGTGTGTGTTTGTGTGTGTGTGAGTTAAGGCAGTCATAGTAACTGATCACATTCCATCATTGAATCTGCTGCAGAATTTCATAAAGAAATCTCTCGAGAACAATCCTGGGCATTACTGGATCGGACTAACAGATGGAGAGAGTGAAGGAAACTGGAAATGGGTGGATGGGACCCCAATGAGGTGAGTCCCAGCGTTGCATGGAGAGAAAGAGCAGGACAGGGGGATTAGATTAGGATTGATACAGGGCTATGGGGAGAGAGTGGAGCAGTGGGAGTAGTTTGGGATTGATACAGGGGTATGGGGAGAGAGCGGGACAGTGGGATTAGTTTGGGATTGATACAGGGCTATGGGGAGAGAGCGGCTCAGTGGGATTAGTTTGGGATTGATACAGGTCTATGGGGAGAGAGTGGGACAGGGGGATTAGTTTGGGATTTATACAGGGCTATGGGGAGAGAGTGGGACAGTGGGATTAGTTTGGGATTTATACAGGTCTATGGGGAGAGAGTGGGACAGTGGGATTAGTTTGGGATTGATACAGGGCTAGGGGGAGACAGCGGGACAGTGGGATTAGTTTGGGATTGATCAGGGCTATGGGGAGAGAGTGGAATAGTGGGATTAGTTTGGGATTGATACAGGGCTATGGGGAGAGAGCGGGAGAGTGGGATTAGTTTGGGGATTAATAGAGGGCTATGGGGAGAGAGTGCGACAGTGGGATTAGTTTGGTGATTGATACAGGGCTATGGGGAGAGAGCAGGGCAGTGGGATTAGTTTGGAGATTGATACAGGGCTTTGGGGAGAGAGTGGGATTAGTTTGGGATTTGTACAGGGCTATGGGGTGAGAGTGGGTCAGTGGGATTAGTTTGGGATTGATACAGGGCTATGGGGAGAGAGTGGGGCAGTGGGATTAGTTTGGGATTGATACAGGGCTATGGGGAGAGTGTGGGACAGTGGGATTAGTTTGGGATTGATACAGGGCTATGGGGAGAGAGTGGGGCAGTGGGATTAGTTTGGGATTGATACAGGGCTATGGGGAGAGTGTGGGACAGTGGGATTAGTTTGGGATTGATACAGGGCTATGGGGAGAGAGCCGGGACAGTGGGATTAGTTTGGGATTTGTACAGGGCTATGGGGAGAGAATGGGACAGTAGGATTATTTTGGGGATTGATACAGGGCTATCGGGAGAGTGTGGGACACTGGGATCAGTTTGGGATTGATACAGGGCTATGAGGAGAGAGGGGACAGTGCGATTAGTGGGGGATATGTACAGGGCTGTAGGAATCTTGTTGATTCTGTGCAGGAATGTGACGGATTTTTATCGGTATTTTTTATTTCCCCATTTCCCAGTTTTACTCAATGGTATGAGGGTGAACCGAATAATTGGAATGATAATGAAAACTGCACCATTATCAGAGCCAGCGGATGGAATGATTACAGTTGTTCTGATCGCTTCCGTTTCATCTGTGAGAAAAGGGCACTGCCCTGCGTCGAGGCAGCTGATATTGAGAAATATTGTTCCTGAAGAGAGACTGGGACACAGAACGAGAGTGTCAGGATTGTCCAAAGATCCCCAGCCCCTCCTCCCTTCCCCACAATCGCCAACTGCCCGAGGCCATGTCTGAAAGCTGAAAGTTCGCTTGTTCCCCTTTTCTCCCAGGTGGAGCCTCCTGCAGCGCCACTACTGGTGGGAGGCAGGAATGACAGCGTGACGGTTGACATTGCAAAACCCCATTCTAAATCCAGGCAGGAATCCGGCGACATGTAACAGGACAGAAGTCCTGCATTTCTCTAGCAACTTTAACTAATTCAGATGATCCCCAACCTGCTTTTGCAGCCAATGAAGCAACTCCTTACAGTGTTTTCATAGTTGTCATGTCAGAAACAAGGCTTTCAATTTGCGTGCAGTAAGCTCTCACTGGACTCAGGATTAAACTCGGTCACGTCGGAAATACCCTTTGGACTTTTTCTTCTCGGATTCTGTAAATCATGTGAACTCATTTCAATCTCCACGGTTCTTGTACTGTTACTATCCATAGTTGTAAAAGTTTCCTTTTTCTATCCTCCATTTCTGTGTCTGTGCATTTGTGTACATGTGTGTGTATGTGTGTGTGTGTATGTGTGTATACGTCTTTGTGTGTGTGTGTGTGTATGTATGCACTTTATTGTGAATGCTCCTCGCGTTAAGGCACAAAGCCTTAAGGCTTGTCTTTTTAACATTACTTGTCCTGTTCCCACTATTTTTCACTGAGGCCCTGTTTGATTCTGGCCCTTGATTTCTCTGACTATCACTTTTCTTATTCTGCTTTCTGTCTTTTGTTTTTTTCTTTGATTCCCCTTTCTCTGGCTCCTTGCCTAGGTTCCCATCCCCTTGCCATTTTAGTTTAAATCCTCCCCAACCACTCTAGCAAATGTTCCCCCTAGGACATCAGTCCCGGTCCTGCCCAGGTGTAACCCGTCCGGTCTGTGCTGGTCCAACCTACCCAAGAACTGGTCCCAATGCCCCAGGAATCTGAAACCCTCCCCTTCACACCATTTCTGCAACCACGTATTCATCTGATATATCCTGCTATCTCTACACTGACTGGCATGTAGCACTGGTAGTAATCCTGAGGTCACTACTTTTAAGGTCCTACTTTTTAAACTTCCTCCCTAACTCCCTATATTCTGCTTTTAGGATCTCATCCCTTTTTTCACCGATGTCGCTTGTACCAATGTGCACCACGAACACTGGCTGTTCACCATCCCCCTTCAGAATGTCCTCCAGCCACTCTGAGACAGCCTCGACCCTAGCACCGGGGAGGCAACGTACCATCCTGGAGTCTCGTTTGCAGCCACAGGAACACCTCTCTATCCCCCTTACAACTGAATCCCCTATAACTGTTGCATTCCCACACATTTCACTCCTCCCCTGTGCAGCAGAGCCAAACATGGTGCAACGAATTTGTCTGTTGCTGCTTTCTCCTGAGAGGCCAGTCCCCCCAACAGTATCCAAAGCGGTGTATCTGTTTTGCAGGGGAATGGCCACAGGAGATTCCTGCACTACCTGCCTAGTCCCCTTGCTTTGTCTGGAGGTCACCCATTCCCTTCCTGCCTGTGGACTCTTAGCCTGCGGTGTGACCACCTCTCTATACGTCCCTATCCACGAGACTCTCCACCTCGCGGATGCTCCAACGTGTCCCCATCCTCCGCTCCAGCTCCAAAACCCCGGCTTCCAGGAGCTGCAGCTGGAGACACTTCCCACACACAGGCTGGTCCCAGGCACTGGAAACGTGCCCGGCTTCCCACATAGAGCAGGAGGAGCATACCACGGCTCTGAGCTCTCCTGCCATGACGTACCCCTTTAAATTAAATTACTCTCCGGCCCTTCTTCCCTGCTCCTCCCTGTTACAGAATATAGTCCTTACAAACGATGAGCCACACAATTAGATCTTAAAACCTATAAGCAATAAAAGTAGTAAATGCTTGCCCGCTGTACTCATGGTGCTCAAAGGATCACCTCGTTCCCACCTCACTGACCTCCCCTCGTCACCTTTGCTCTTGTTCAACTCCCGACTCCTCTCGCGCTTCCCTCCAACTGACACAGAGCGCACAGGGGGCGGGGTCACACAGAGCGGGCAGGGGGCGGGGTCACACAGAGCGAGCAGGGGGCGGGGTGACACAGAGCGGGGAGGGGGAGGAGTCACACAGAGTGAGCAGGGGGCGGGGTCACACTGAGCGAGAAGGGGGCGGAGTCAAACAGAGGGGGAGGGGGCGGGTGACACAAAGCGCGCATGGGGCGGGGCGACACAGAGACCACATGGGGCGGGGTTACACGGAGACCGCATGGGGCGGGGTTACACGGAGACCGCATGGGGCGGGGTGACACAGAGTCCGCATGGGGCGGGGTTACACGGAGACTACAGGGGGCGGGGTCATACCGAGCGCGCTGGGGGCGGGTCACACAAAGAGCGCCGGGGGCGAGGTTTTATAGATCGATCTAGGAGCGGGGAGACGTAAAACACGAAGGGGGCGGATCACACAGAGCGAGAAGGGGGCGGGGTCACACAAACCAAGGAGGGGGCGGAGTCACACAGAGCGGTGAGGGGCGGAGTCACACAGAGCGAGGAGGGGGCGGAGTCACACAAAGCGCGCAGGGGGCGTGGTGACAGAGCGGGGAGGAGGCGGAGTCACACAGAGAGGGGAGGGGGCGGAGTCACACAGCGCGGCGAGGGGGCGGAGACACACAGAGCGGGGAGGGGGCGGGGTGACAGCGGACAGGGGCCGGGGTCACAGAGCGGACACGGTGCGGGGTGACACAGAGCGGGCAGGGGCGGGGTCACACAGAGCGGGCAGGGGGCGGGGTCACACCGAGGGGGGAGGGAGCGGGGTCACACGGAGCGGGGAGGGGGCGGGGTCACACTGAGCGAGGAGGGGTCGGAGGCACAGGGAGCGGGGAGGGGGCGGAGTCACACAGAGCGGGCGGGGGGCGGGGTCACACAGAGCGGGCAGGGGGCGGGGTCACACAGAGCGGGCAGGGGGCGGGGTGACACAGAGCGGGGAGGGGGCGGGGTCACACGGAGCGAGGAGGGGTCGGAGGCACAAAGAGCGGGGAGGGGCAGGGTCACACAGAGCGGGCAAGGGGCGGGGTCACACAGAGCGGGCAAGGGGCGAGGTCACACAGAGCGGGGAGGGGCGGGGTCACAGAGAGCGGGGAGGGGCGGGGTCACAGAGAGCGGGGAGGGGGAGGGGGCGGGGTCACAGAGAGCGGGGAGGGGGCGGGGTGACACAGACCCAGAAGGGGGCGGGGTCACAGAGAGCGAGTAAGGGGCGGGGTGATACAGTGCGAGGAGAAGTCGGAGTCACACAGAGCGGGCAGGGGGTGGAGTCACAGAGCGCGCAGGGGGCGGGGGTGATACACAGGGTGCAGGGGACGGGGTCACACAGAGCGGGCAGGGGGCGAGGTCACAAAGAGCGCGCAGGGGGCGGAGTCACACAGAGCGCTCAGGGGGCGGGGTGACAGAGCGGGCAGTGGGCGAGGTCACACAGAGCGGGCAGGGGGCGGGGTCACGCAGTGCGGTCCAGGGGCGGGGTGATACAGACTGCGCAGGGGGCGGGGTCACACAGGGCGAGGAGGGGGCGGAGACTCAGAGCGAGGAGTGAGCGGAGACACACAGAGCGGGCAGGGGGCGGAGTCACAGAAAGCGTGCAGGGGGCAGGTTAATACAGAACGAGGAGTGTCGTAGTCACAGAGCGGGAAGGGGGCGGAGTCACACAGAGCGGGAAACGGGCGGAGTCACACAGAGCCAAGGAAAGGGCGGGGTCACACAGAGCGGGGAGGGGGCAGAGTCACACAGAGCGGGGAGGGGGCGGAGTCACACAGAGCGGGGAGGGGGCGGAGT
This sequence comes from Carcharodon carcharias, assembly GCF_017639515.1. Taxonomy (NCBI): domain Eukaryota; kingdom Metazoa; phylum Chordata; class Chondrichthyes; order Lamniformes; family Lamnidae; genus Carcharodon; species Carcharodon carcharias. The sequence goes on from NC_054506.1 coordinate 1,467,887, forward strand.
CACACAGAGCGAGGAGGGGGCGGGGTGACACAGCGGGCAGGGGGCGGGGTGCCACAGAGCGGGCAGGGGGCGGGGTCACACAGAGCGGGGAGGGGGCGGAGTCAAACAGAGCGAGGAGGGGGCGGGGTGACACAGCGGGCAGGGGGCGGGGTGCCACAGAGCGGGCAGGGGGCGGGGTCACACAGAGCGGGGAGGGGGCGGAGTCAAACAGAGCGAGGAGGGGGCGGGGTCACACAGACCTGGCAGCGGGCGGGGTGACAGAGCGGACAGGGGGCGGGGTGACACAGCGGGCAGGGGGCGGGGTGACACTGAGCGGGCAGGGGGCGGGGTTACACAGAGCGGGGAGGGGGCGGGGTCACACAGAGCGGGCAGTGGGCTCTGTGACACAGAGCGGGGAGAGGGCGGGTTGACACGGAATCCGCGGGGCTCTGGGGTTTTACGGAGCCCGAAGGGGGCGGGATTACAGAGAGCGGGCAGGGTGGGGAGTGACACAGAGCGGGTAGGGGGCGGGGACACAGAACGCGCAGGGGGCGGGTCACACAGAGCGGGCAGTGGGCGGGGTCAAACTAAGCGGGCAGTGGGCGGGGTCACACAGAGCCTGCAGGGGCGAGGTGACACAGAGCGATCAGGGGGCGGGGTGATACAGAGCGCGCAGGGGGCGGGGTAATACAGAGCGGGCAGGGGGCGGTATCACAGAGAGCGGGGAGGGGGCGGAGTCACAGAGAGCGGGGTGGGGGCGGGGTGACAGAGCGGAAAGGGGGCGGAGTCACAGAGCGGGCAGGGGGCGAGGTCACACAGAGCGGGCAGGGGGCGGGGAGACACAGCGGGCGGGGGTCAGGGTCACACAGAGCGCGCAGGGTCGGGGTGACACAGAGCGGGTAGGGGGCGGGGTTTTATAGATCGATCTAGGGGGAGACGTAAAACGTTCACGGGGCGGGGTGATACAGAGCGGGGAGCTGGCGGAGTCAGACTGAGCGGGCAGGGGTCGGTGTCACACAGCGGTGAGGGGCGGAGTCACACGGAGCGAGGAGGGGGCGGAGTCACACAATGCGCGCAGGGGGCGTGGTGACAGAGCGGGGAGGAGGCGGAGTCACACAGAGAGGGGAGGGGGCGGAGTCACACAGCGCGGCGAGGGGGCGGAGACACACAGAGCGGGGAGGGGGCGGGGTTACACCGAGGGGGGAGGGAGCGGGGTCACACAGAGCGGGCAGGGGGCGGGGTCAAACAGAGCGGGCGGGGGGCGGGGTCACACAGAGTGGGCTGGGCGCGGGGTCACACAGAGCGGGGAGGGGGCGGGGTCACACAGAGCGGGCAGGGGGAGGGGTCACACAGAGCGGGCAGAGGGCGGGGTGACACAGAGCGGGCAGAGGGCGGGGACACACAGAGCGGGCAGGGGGCGGGGTGACACAGAGCGGGCAGGGGGCGGGGTCACACAGAGCGGGGAGGGGGCGGGGTCACACAGAGCGGGGAGGGGGCGGGGTCACACAGAGCGGGGAGGGGGCGGTGTGACACAAATTGCGCAGGGGGCGGGGATACTCAGAATGGGCAGGGATTGGATTCACTGAGCCCGCAGGGGGAGGGGTCACACAGAGCGGGCAGAGGGCGGGGTGACACAGAGCGGGCAGAGGGCGGGGACACACAGAGCGGGCAGGGGGCGGGGTGACAGAGAGCGGGGAGGGGGCTGGGTGACACGGAGCGGGCAGGGGGCGGGGTGACACAGAGCGGACACGGTGCGGGGTCGCACAGAGCGGGCAGGGGGCGGGGTGACACAGAGAGGGGAGGGGGCGGAGTCACACAGAGAGGGGAGGGGCGGAGTCACACAGAGCAGGGAGTGGGCGGAGTCACACAGAGCGGGGAGGGGTCGTAGTCACAGAGAGCGAGGAGGGGTCAGAGTCACACAGAACGGGGAGGGGCGGAGTCACAGACCGAGGAGGGGGCGGAGTCACACTGAGCGAGGAGGGGGCGGAGTCACACAGAGCGGGAAGGGGCGGAGTCACACTGAGCGAGAAGGGGTTGGAGTCACACAGACGGAGGAGGGGGCGTAGTGACACAGAGCTAGGAGGGTGCGGGGTTACACAGAGCGCGCAGGGGGCGGGGTTACACAGAGCGCGCAGGGGGCGGGGTGACACAGTGCGGGCAGGGGGCGGGGTGACACAGTGCGGGCAGGGGGCGGGGTGACACAGTGCGGGGATTGGGCGGGGTGACACAGAGCGGGCAGGGGGCGGGGTGACACAGAGCGAGGAGAGGTCGGAGGCACACGGAGCGGGGAGGGGGCGGAGTCACACAGAGTGGGCAGGGGGTGGGGTCACACAGAGCTAGGAGGGTGCGGTGTTGAAAAGAGCGCGCAGGGGGCGGGGATACACAGAGCGCGCAGGGGGCGGGGTGACACGGAGCGGGCAGGGGTTGGATTCACTGAGCCCGCAGGAGGCGGGGTCATAGAGAGCGGGCAGGGGGCGGGATTACACAGAGCGGTCAGGGGGCGGGGTGACACAGAGCGGTCAGGGGCGGCGTGATACAGAGCACGCAAGGGCGGGGTCACACAGGGAGGGCAGGGGGCGGTTTGATACAGAGTGCGCAGGGGGCGGGGTCACACAGGGCGGGCAGGGGGGTGGGGTGACACAGAGCGCACAGGGGGCGGGGTCACACAGGGCGGGCAGGGGGCGTGGTGATACAGAATGCGCAGGGGGCGGGGTGACACAGAGCGGGCAGGGGGCGATGTCACAAACAGGGTGCAGGGGACGGGGTCACACAGAGCGGGCAGGGGGCGAGGTCACAAAGAGCACGCCGGGGGCGGGGTGACACAGACCCAGAAGGGGGCGAGGTCACAGAGAGCGAGTAAGGGGCGGGGTGATACAGAGCGAGGAGAAGTCGGAGTCACACAGAGCGGGCAGGGGGTGGAGTCACAGAGCGCGCAGGGGGCGGGGTGATACACAGGGTGCAGGGGACGGGGTCACACAGAGCGGGCAGTGGGCGAGGTCACACAGAGCGGGCAGGGGGCGAGGTCACAAAGAGCGGGCAGGGGGCGGGGTGATACACAGGGTGCAGGGGACGGGGTCACACAGAGCGGGCAGTGGGCGAGGTCACACAGAGCGGGCAGTGGGCGAGGTCACACAGAGCGCGCAGGGGGCGGGGTGACAGAGCGGGCAGTGGGCGAGGTCACACAGAGCGGCAGGGGGCGGGGTCACGCAGTGCGGTCCAGGGGCGGGGTGATGAAGAGTGCGCAGGGGGCGGGGAGATACAGACTGCGCAGGGGGCGGGGTCACACAGGGCGAGGAGGGGGCGGAGACTCAGAGCGAGGAGTGACCGGAGACACACAGAGCGGGCAGGGGGCGGAGTCAAACAGAGCGAGGAGGGGGCGGGGTGCCACAGAGTGGGGATGGGTCGGGGTTACACAGAGCAGGCAGGGGTCGGGGTGCCACAGAGCGAGGAGGGGGCGTGGTCACACAGACCTGGCAGCGGGCGGGATGACAGAGCGGACAGGGGGCGGGGTGACACAGCGGGCAGGGGGCGGGGTGACACAGAGCGGGCAGGGGGCGGGGTGACACAGAGCGGGCAGGGGGCGGGGTGACACAGAGCGAGGAGGGGGCGGGGTGACACAGCGGGCAGGGGGCGGAGTCACACAGAACGTGCAGGGGGCGGGGTGACACAGAGCGGGCAGGGGGCGGGGTGACACAGAGCGAGGAGGGGGCGGGGTGACACAGCGGGCAGGGGGCGGGATGACACTGAGCGGGCAGGGGGCGGGGTTACACAGAGCGGGGAGGGGGCGGGGTCACACAGAGCGGGCAGTGGGCTCTGGGGTTTTACGGAGCCCGAAGGGGGCGGGATTACAGAGAGCGGGCAGGGTGGGGAGAGACACAGAGCGGGTAGAGGGCAGGGTGACACAGAGCGAGCAGGGGGCGGGGTGATACAGAGCGGGCAGTGGGCGGGGTCAAACTAAGCGGGCAGTGGGCGGGGTCACACAGAGCCTGCAGGGGCGAGGTGACACAGAGCGATCAGGGGGCGGGGTGATACAGAGCGCGCAGGGGGCGGGGTAATACAGAGCGGGCAGTGGGCGGGGTGATACAGAGCGCGCAGGAGGCGGGATGATACAGGGCGCGCAGGGGGTGGGGTCACACAGAGCGGGCAGTGAGCGGGGTCACACAGAGCGGGCAGGGGGCGGGGTCACACAGAGCGGGCGGGGGGCGGGGGTCACACAGAGCGGGCAGGGGGCGGGGTGACACGGAGCGGGCTGGGGGCGGGGTGCCACAGAGCGCGCAGAGGGCGGGGTCACACAGAGCGGGCAGGGGTCACACAGAGCGGGCAGGGGGCGGGGTGCCACAGAGTGCGCAGGGGGCGGGGACACACAGAGCGGGCAGGGGGCGGGATCACAGAGAGAGGGGAGGGGGCGGAGTCACAGAGAGCGGGGAGGGGGCGGAGTCACAGTGCAGGTAGGGGGCGGGGTGACAGAGCGGAAAGGGGGCGGGGTGACACGGAGCGGTGAGGGGGCGGAGTTACAGAGCGGGCAGGGGGCGGTATCACAGAGAGCGGAAAGGGGGCGGAGTCACAGAGCGGGCAGGGGGCGAGGTCACACAGAGCGGGCAGGGGGCGGGGAGACACAGCGGGCGGGGGTCAGGGTCACACAGAGCGCGCAGGGTCGGGGTGACACAGAGCGGGTAGGGGGCGGGGTTTTATAGATCGATCTAGGGGGAGACGTAAAACGTTCACGGGGCGGGGTGATACAGAGCGGGCAGGGGGCGGAGTCCCACAGAGCGGGGAGCTGGCGGAGTCAGACAGAGCGGGCGGGGGGCGGGGGTCACACAGAGCGGGCAGGGGGCGGGGTCACACAGAGCGGGCAGGGGGCGGTGTCACACAGAGCGGGCAGGGGGCGGTGTCACACATAGCGGGCAGGGGGCGGGGTGACACGGAGCGGGCAGGGGGCGGGGTCACACAGAGCGGGCAGGGGGCGGTGTCACACATAGCGGGCAGGGGTCGGGGTGCCACAGAGCGCGCAGGGGGCGGGGATACACAGAATGGGCAGTGGTTGGATTCACTGAGCCCGCAGAGTCACACAGAGCGGGGAGGGGGCGAGGTGATACAGAGCGAGGAGGGGGCGGAGTCACACTGAGCGGGAAGGGGGCGATGTCACACAGAGCGAGGAGGGGGCGTGGTCACAGATACCAGGAAGGGGTCGGTGTCACAGAGCGGGCAGAGGGCGGGGTGACACAGAGGGGGCAGTGGGCGGAGTCACACAGAGCGGGGAGTGGGCGGAGTCACACAGAGCGGGCAGGGGGCGGAGTCACACAGAGAGGGCAGGGGGCGGAGTCACACAGAGCGGGCAGAGGGCGGAGTCACACAGAGCGGGGAGTGGGCGGAGTCACACAGAGCGGGGAGTGGGCGGAGTCACACAGAGCGGGCAGGGGGCGGAGTCATACAGAGCGACAAGGGGGCGGAGTCACACAGCGGGGATGGGGCGGAGTCACACAGAGCGGGGAGGGGGCGGAGTCACAGAGAGGGGAGGGGTCGGAGTCACAGAGAGCGGGGAAGGGGCGGAGTCACAGAGGGGGAGATGTAGTAACACAGAACGGAAAGGGCGCGGAGTCATACAGAGCGGGGAGGAGTCGTAGTAACACAGAGCGAGGAGGGGTTGGAGTCACAGAGCGGAAAAGGGGCGGAGTCACACTCCGGGGAGGAGGCGGTGTCACACAGAGCGGGTAGGGGGCGGGGTCACACGGAGCTGGCAGGGGGCGTGGTGACGCAGTGCGCGCAGGGGGCGGAGTCACTCAGAGCGAGGAGGGGGCGGGGTCACACGGAGAGTGGAGGGGGCGGGATCACACAGAGCGTGGAGGGGGTGGGCTCACACCATGCGGCCAGAGGGCGGGGACACACAGATTGGGCAGTGGGCGGGGTCACACAGAGCGGGCAGGGGGCGGGGTGACACGGAGCGGGCTGGGGGCGGGGTGCCACAGAGCGCGCAGAGGGCGGGGTCACACAGAGCTGGCAGGGGGCGGGGAGACACAGCGGGCGGGGGTCAGGGTCACACAGAGCGCGCAGGGTCGGGGTGACACAGAGCGGGTAGGGGGCGGAGTCCCACAGAGCGGGGAGCTGGCGGAGTCAGACAGAGCGGGGAGGGGGCGGAAACACACAGAGCGGGGAGGGGGCGGAGTCACACAGAACGAGGAGGGGTCGGGGTGACGCAGGGCGGGGAGGGGGCGGGGTGATACGGAGCCGGCAGGGGGCGGGGTGACAGAGAGTTTACGGGGGATGATACAGAGCGGGCGGGGGGGCTGACATAGGGCGGGGAGGGGTCGGTGTCACACAGAGCGGGCAGGGGTCGGGGTGCCACAGAGCGCGCAGGGGGCGGGGATACACAGAATGGGCAGTGGTTGGATTCACTGAGCCCGCAGAGTCACACAGAGCGGGGAGGGGGCGAGGTGACACAGAGCGGGAAGGGGGCGGAGTCACACAGAGCGGGGAGGGGGCGGAGTCACACAGAGCGAGGAGGGGGCGGAGTCACACAGAGCGGGGAGGGGGCGGAGTCACACAGAGCGGGCAGGGGGCGGGGTCACACAGAGCGGGCAGGGAGCTCAGTCACACAGAGCGGGAAGGGGGCGGAGTCACACTGAGCGATGAGGGGGCGGAGTCAAACAGAGTCCGCATGGGGCGGGGTGACACAGAGACCGCACGGGGCGGGGTTACACAGACACTGCAGGGGGCGGGGTCATACCGAGCGCGCTGGGGGCGGGTCACACAAAGAGCGCCGGGGGCGAGGTTTTATAGATCGATCTAGGAGCGGGGAGACGTAAAACACGAAGGGGGCAGAGTCACACAGAGCGGGAAGGGGGGCGGAGTCACACAGAGCGAGGAGGGGGCGGAGTCACACAAAGCGCGCAGGGGGCGTGGTGACACAGAGCGGGCAGGGGGCGGGGTGACAGAGCGGGCAGGGGGCGGGGTCACACCGAGGAGGGAGGGAGCGGGGTCACACAGAGTGGGCAGGGGGCGGGGTCACACAGAGCGGGCAGGGGGCGGGGTCACACAGAACGTGCAGGGGGTGTGGTCACACAGAGCGGGCGGGGGCGGGGTCACACAGAACGTGCAGGGGGCGGGGTCACACAGAGCGGGCAGGGGGTGGGGTCACACAGAGCGGGGAGGGGGCGGTGTGACACAGAGCGGGGAGGGGGCGGGGTCACACGGAGAAGGCAGGGGGCGGGATGACACAAATTGCGCAGGGGGCGGGGATACTCAGAATGGGCAGGGATTGGATTCACTGAGCCCGCAGGGGGCGGGGTGACACAGAGCGGTCAAGGGGCGGGGTGACACAGAGCGGGGAGGGGGCGGGGTGACACAGAGCGAGGAGGGGGCGGGGTGACACAGAGCGGTCAAGGGGCGGGGTGACACAGAGCGGGGAGGGGGCGGGGTGACACAGGGTGCGCAGGGGGCGGGGTCACACAGAGCGGGCAGTGGGCTCTGTGACACAGAGCGGGGAGAGGGCGGGTTGACACGGAATCCGCGGGGCTCTGGGGTTTTACGGAGCCCGAAGGGGGCGGGATTACAGAGAGCGGGCAGGGTGGGGAGTGACACAGAGCGGGTAGGGGGCGGGGTGACACAGAGCGGGTAGTGGGCTCTGTGACACAGAGCGGGGAGAGGGCGGGTCACACAGTGCGGGCAGGTGGCGGGGTCAAACTAAGCGGACAGGGGGCGGGGTCACGCAGAGCGGGCAGGGGCGGGGTCAAACTGAGCGGGCAGGCGGCGGGGGCACGCAGAGCGTACAGGGGGCGGGGTGACACAGACTCCGCATGGGGCGGGGTTACACGGAGACTACAGGGGGCGGGGTCATACCGAGCGCGCTGGGGGCGGGTCACACAAAGAGCGCCGGGGGCGAGGTTTTATAGATCGATCTAGGAGCGGGGAGACGTAAAACACGAAGGGGGCGGAGTCACACAGAGCGGGAAGGGGGGCGGAGTCACACAGAGCGAGGAGGGGGCGGAGTCACACAAACCAAGGAGGGGGCAGAGTCACACAGAGCGGTGAGGGGCGGAGTCACACAGAGCGAGGAGGGGGCGGAGTCACACAAAGCGCGCAGGGGGCGTGGTGACAGAGCGGGGAGGAGGCGGAGTCACACAGAGAGGGGAGGGGGCGTAGTCACACAGCGCGGCGAGGGGGCGTGGTGACAGAGCGGGGAGGGGTCGGAGTCACACAGAGTGGGCAGGGGGCGGGGTGACACAGAGCGGGCAGGGGGCGGGGTCACACAGAGCGGGGAGGGGTCGGAGTCACACAGAGCGGGGAGGGGGCGGTGTGGCACAGAGCGGGGAGGGGGCGGTGTGATACAGAGCGGGGAGGGGGCGGAGTCACACAGAGCGGGGAGGGGGCGGAGTCACACAGAGAGGGGAGGGGCGGAGTCACACAGAGCAGGGAGTGGGCGGAGTCACACAGAGCGGGGAGGGGTCGTAGTCACAGAGAGCGAGGAGGGGTCAGAGTCACACAGAACGGGGAGGGGGCGGAGTCACACAGAGCGGGGAGGGGCGGAGTCACAGAGCGAGGAGGTGGCGGAGTCACACAGAGCGGGAAGGGGCGGAGTCACAGAGCGAGGAGGGGGCGGAGTCACACAGAGAGGGGAGGGGCGGAGTCACACAGAGCAGGGAGTGGGCGGAGTCACACAGAGCGGGGAGGGGTCGTAGTCACAGAGAGCGAGGAGGGGTCAGAGTCACACAGAACGGGGAGGGGGCGGAGTCACACAGAGCGGGGAGGGGCGGAGTCACAGAGCGAGGAGGGGGCGGAGTCACACAGAGCGAGGAGGTGGCGGAGTCACACAGAGCGGGAAGGGGCGGAGTCACACTGAGGGAGGAGGGGTTGGAGTCACACAGACGGAGGAGGGGGCGTAGTGACACAGAGCTAGGAGGGTGCGGGGTTACACAGAGCGCGCAGGGGGCGGGGTGACACAGTGCGGGGATTGGGCGGGGTGACACAGAGCGGGGAGGGGGCGGGGTGACACAGCGCATAGGGTGCGGGGATACACAGAGCGCACAGGGGGCGGGGTGACACGGAGCGGGCAGGGGTTGGATTCACTGAGCCCGCAGGAGGCGGGGTCATAGAGAGCGGGCAGGGGGCGGGGTTACACAGAGCGGTCAGGGGGCGGGGTGACACAGAGCGGTCAGGGGGCGGCGTGATACAGAGCACGCAAGGGCGGGGTCACACAGGGCGGGCAGGGGGGGTGGGGTGATACAGAATGCGCAGGGGGCGGGTTGACACAGAGCGCACAGGGGGCGGGGTCACACAGGGCGGGCAGGGGGCGGGGTGACACAGAGCGGGCAGGGGGCGGGGTGACACAGAGCGCACAGGGGGCGGGGTCACACAGGGCGGGCAGGGGGCGGGGTGACACAGAGCGGGCAGGGGGCGGGGTGACACAGAGCGGGCAGGGGGCGGGGTGACACAGAGCGGGCAGTGGGCGGGGTTACACAGAACGGGTAGGGGGCGGGGTCACACAGAGCGGGGAGGGGGCGGGGTCACACAGAGCGGGGAAGGGGCGGTGTGACACAGAGCGGGGAGGGGGCGGGGTCACACGGAGAAGGCAGGGGGCGGGATGACACAAATTGCGCAGGGGGCGGGGATACTCAGAATGGGCAGGGATTGGATTCACTGAGCCCGCAGGGGGCGGGGTGACACAGAGCGGTCAAGGGGCGGGGTGACACAGAGCGGGGAGGGGGCGGGGTGACACAGAGCGAGGAGGGGGCGGGGTGACACAGAGCGGTCAAGGGGCGGGGTGACACAGAGCGGGGAGGGGGCGGGGTGACACAGAGCGAGGAGGGGGCGGGGTGACACAGAGCGGTCAAGGGGCGGGGTGACACAGAGCGGGGAGGGGGCGGGGTGACACAGGGTGCGCAGGGGGCGGGGTGACACAGAGCGGGCAGTGGGCGGGGTGACACAGAGCGGGTAGGGGGCGGGGTTACACAGAGCGGGGAGGGGGCGGGGTGACACAGAGCGGGTAGGGGGCGGGGTCACACAGAGCGGGCAGTGGGCTCTGTGACACAGAGCGGGGAGAGGGCGGGTTGACACGGAATCCGCGGGGCTCTGGGGTTTTACGGAGCCCGAAGGGGGCGGGATTACAGAGAGCGGGCAGGGTGGGGAGTGACACAGAGCGGGTAGGGGGCGGGGTGACACAGAGCGGGTAGGGGGCGGGGTGACACAGAACGGGCAGTGGGCGGGTCACACAGTGCGGGCAGGTGGCGGGGTCAAACTAAGCGGACAGGGGGCGGGGTCACGCAGAGCGGGCAGGGGCGGGGTCAAACTGAGCGGGCAGGCGGCGGGGGCACGCAGAGCGTACAGGGGGCGGGGTGACACAGAGTCCGCATGGGGCGGGGTTACACGGAGACTACAGGGGGCGGGGTCATACCGAGCGCGCTGGGGGCGGGTCACACAAAGAGCGCCGGGGGCGAGGTTTTATAGATCGATCTAGGAGCGGGGAGACGTAAAACACGAAGGGGGCGGAGTCACACAGAGCGGGAAGGGGGGCGGAGTCACACAGAGCGAGGAGGGGGCGGAGTCACACAAACCAAGGAGGGGGCAGAGTCACACAGAGCGGTGAGGGGCGGAGTCACACAGAGCGAGGAGGGGGCGGAGTCACACAAAGCGCGCAGGGGGCGTGGTGACAGAGCGGGGAGGAGGCGGAGTCACACAGAGAGGGGAGGGGGCGTAGTCACACAGCGCGGCGAGGGGGCGTGGTGACAGAGCGGGGAGGGGTCGGAGTCACACAGAGTGGGGAGGGGGCGGGGTGACACAGAGCGGGCAGGGGGCGGGGTCACACAGAGCGGGGAGGGGTCGGAGTCACACAGAGCGGGGAGGGGGCGGTGTGGCACAGAGCGGGGAGGGGGCGGTGTGATACAGAGCGGGGAGGGGGCGGAGTCACACAGAGCGGGGAGGGGGCGGAGTCACACAGAGAGGGGAGGGGCGGAGTCACACAGAGCGAGGAGGGGTCAGAGTCACACAGAACGGGGAGGGGGCGGAGTCACACAGAGCAGGGAGTGGGCGGAGTCACACAGAGCGGGGAGGGGTCGTAGTCACAGAGAGCGAGGAGGGGTCAGAGTCACACAGAACGGGGAGGGGGCGGAGTCACACAGAGCGGGGAGGGGAGGAGTCACAGAGCGAGGAGGTGGCGGAGTCACACTGAGCGAGGAGGGGGCGGAGTCACACAGAGCGGGAAGGGGCGGAGTCACACTGAGGGAGGAGGGGTTGGAGTCACACAGACGGAGGAGGGGGCGTAGTGACACAGAGCTAGGAGGGTGCGGGGTTACACAGAGCGCGCAGGGGGCGGGGTGACACAGTGCGGGGATTGGGCGGGGTGACACAGAGCGGGGAGGGGGCGGGGTGACACAGCGCATAGGGTGCGGGGATACACAGAGCGCACAGGGGGCGGGGTGACACGGAGCGGGCAGGGGTTGGATTCACTGAGCCCGCAGGAGGCGGGGTCATAGAGAGCGGGCAGGGGGCGGGGTTACACAGAGCGGTCAGGGGGCGGGGTGACACAGAGCGGTCAGGGGGCGGCGTGATACAGAGCACGCAAGGGCGGGGTCACACAGGGCGGGCAGGGGGGGTGGGGTGATACAGAATGCGCAGGGGGCGGGTTGACACAGAGCGCACAGGGGGCGGGGTCACACAGGGCGGGCAGGGGGCGGGGTGACACAGAGCGGGCAGGGGGCGGGGTGACACAGAGCGCACAGGGGGCGGGGTCACACAGGGCGGGCAGGGGGCGGGGTGACACAGAGCGGGCAGGGGGCGGGGTGACACAGAGCGCACAGGGGGCGGGGTCACACAGGGCGGGCAGGGGGCGTGGTGATACAGAATGCGCAGGGGGCGGGGTGACACAGAGCGGGCAGAGGGCGGGGTGATACACAGGGTGCAGGGGACGGGGTCACACAGAGCGGGCAGGGGACGGGGTCACACAGAGCGGGCAGGGGGCGAGGTCACAAAGAGCACGCCGGGGGCGGGGTGACACAGACCCAGAAGGGGGCGGGGTCACAGAGAGCGAGTAAGGGGCGGGGTGATACAGATCGAGGAGAAGTCGGAGTCACACAGAGCGGGCAGGGGGTGGAGTCACAGAGCGCGCAGGGGGTGGAGTCACAGAGCGCGCAGGGGGCGGGGTGATACACAGGGTGCAGGGGACGGGGTCACACAGAGCGGGCAGGGGGCGAGGTCACAAAGAGCGGGCAGGGGGCGAGGTCACACAGAGCGGGCAGGGGGCGGAGTCACACAGAGCGGGCAGGGTCACACAGAGCGCGCAGGGGGCGGGGTGACAGAGCGGGCAGTGAGCGAGGTCACACAGAGCGGGCAGGGGGCGGGGTCACGCAGTGCGGTCCAGGGGCGGGGTGATGAAGAGTGCGCAGGGGGCGGGGAGATACAGACTGCGCAGGGGGCGGGGTCACACAGGGCGAGGAGGGGGCGGAGTCACAGAAAGCGTGCAGGGGGCAGGTTAATACAGAACGAGGAGTGTCGTAGTCACAGAGCGGGAAGGGGGGCGGAGTCACACAGAGCTGGAAACGGGAGGAGTCACACAGATCCAAGGAAAGGGCGGGGTCACACAGAGCGGGGAGGGGGCAGAGTCACACAGAGCGGGGAGGGGGCGGAGTCACACAGAGCGGGGAGGGGGCGGAGTCACACAGAGCGAGGAGGGGGCGGGGTGACACAGAGCGGGCAGGGGGCGGGGTGACACAGAGCGGGGAGGGGGCGGGGTCACACAGAGCGAGGAGGGGGCGGGGTGACACAGCGGGCAGGGGGCGGGGTGCCACAGAGCGGGCAGGGGGCGGGGTGACACAGAGCGGGCAGGGGGCGGGGTGACACAGAGCGGGCAGTGGGCGGGGTTACACAGAACGGGGAGGGGGCGGGGTCACACAGAGCGGGGAGGGGGCGGGGTCACACAGAGCGGGGAAGGGGCGGAGACACACAGAGCGGGCAGGGGCGGGGTCACACTAAGCGGGCAGGGGGCGGGGTCACACAGAGCGGGCAGGGGGCGGGGTCACACAGAGCGGGCAGGGGACGGGGTGACACAGAGCGGGCAGGGGGCGGGGTTATACAGAGCGGGCAGGGGGCGGGGTGACACAGAGCGGGCAGGGGGCGGGGTCACACAGAGCGGGCAGGGGCGGGGTCACACTAAGCGGGCAGGGGGCGGAGTCACACAGAGCGGGCAGGGGGCGGGGTCACACAGAGCGGGCAGGGGACGGGGTGACACAGAGCGGGCAGGGGGCGGGGTCACACAGAGCGCGCAGGGGGCGGGGTCACACCGAGCGGGCAGGGGGCGGGGTCACACAGAGCCGGCAGGGGACGGGGTGACACAGAGCGGGCAGGGGGCGGGGTTATACAGAGCGGGCAGGGGGCGGGGTCACACCGAGCGGGCAGGGGCCGGGGTCACAGAGCGGGCAGGGGGCGGGGTCACACAGAGCGGGCAGGGGGCGGGGTCACACAGAGCGGGCAGGGGGCGGGGTTATACAGAGCGGGCAGGGGGCGGGGTGAGTAACTTCTTGTGATCCATGCACCAGGACACCCAGATCCCTCTGTACCGCAGAGTTCTGAAATCTCTCTCCGTTTAAATAGAATAGTGTTTCTGTTCTTCCTGCCTCCTGGGCAGCTTCACCTTTTCCCACGTTACACTCCATCTGCCGAATTATTGCCCACCCGCTTGAGCTGTCCATATCCCTTTGCAGAGCCTCTACCTCCTGTTGATGACTTACTTTCCCACCTATCCTGCTGTCATTGGCAGATTTAGTGACCACACATTCGCTGCCCTCATCCAAGTCACTCAGATAAATGGTGAATCGTTGAGGTCCCAGCACTGACCCCTGAGGCTCTCCGCTCCTCACGTCTTGCCAACCTGAGATAAACCCATTTACCCCTACTCGCTGCTCCCTGTTAGCTGACCAAACCTCTACCCATGCTAATATGTTACCCCCTACACCATGTGCTCTTATCTTCCGGAGTAACCTCACATGTGGCAGCTAATCACATGCCTTTCGGAGAGAGAGAGAGAGAGACAGAGAGAGAAAGTGGGATAGAGACAGGGAGAGAGAGAAAGAGATGCAGATGGAGAGAGGGATTCAGAGAACAGAGGAGACAGAGAGAGAGAGACAGAGTGAGAGCGAAAGAGAGACAGAGAGGGGGAGAGAGAGGAAAAGAAATTCAGAAGTGGTGAGAGAAATTGAGAGAGGGAGACAGAGAGAGATGGTGAGAGAGATTGAGAGAGATAATGGGACAGTGAGAGAGATTTGGTGAGAGATATTGAGAGAGAGAGAGAGAGACAGAGAGAGATATGGTGAGAGCGATTGAGAGGGAGAGAGAGAGAAGGTGAGAGAAATTGAGAAAGAGGGTGACAGAGAGAGATGGAGGGAGGGATTGAGAGAGAGGGAGACAGAGAGAGATTTTGAGAGAGATTGAGAGAAAGGGAGACAGTGAGAGAGATGGTGAGAGATTGAGAGAGAGAGAGAGAGGCAGAGAGAGAGATTGAGAGAGAGGGAGACAGAGAGAGAGACGGTGAGAGAGATTGAGAGAGAGGGAGACAGAGAGAGATTGAGAGAGAGGGAGACAGAGAGAGAGAGGGAGACAGAGAGAGATGGTGAGAGAGATTGAGAGAGGGAGACAGAGAGAGAGATGGTGAGAGAAATTGAGAGAGAGGGAGACAGAGAGAAATGGTGAGAGAGATTGAGAGAGATAATGGGACAGTGAGAGAGATTTGGTGAGAGATATTGAGAGAGAGAGAGACAGAGAGAGATATGGTGAGAGCGATTGAGAGGGAGAGAGAGAGAAGGTGAGAGAAATTGAGAAAGAGGGTGACAGAGAGAGATGGAGGGAGGGATTGAGAGAGAGGGAGACAGAGAGAGATTTTGAGAGAGATTGAGAGAAAGGGAGACAGTGAGAGAGATGGTGAGAGATTGAGAGAGAGAGAGAGACAGAGAGAGAGATTGAGAGAGAGGGAGACAGAGAGAGAGACGGTGAGAGAGATTGATAGAGAGGGAGACAGAGAGAGAGATGGTGAGAGAGATTGAGAGAGAGGGAGACAGAGAGAGATTGAGAGAGAGATTGAGAGAAAGGGAGACAGAGAGAGAGATGGTGAGAGAGAGGGAGACAGAGAGAGAGATGGTGAGAGAGATTGAAAGAGAGAGAGACAGAGAGAGAGATGGTGAGAGAGATTGAGAGAGAGGGACTGCTGCCCCTGGAGTCAGTACAACCAGCCTCTCATTCTGATCTCAGGGGAAGTGTCATTGTGAAATGGAACCAAGAGGCAGAAACAGTTTTGAGGAAGTTTTCGCTCTGACATCGAGTCTGAGGAAAGACTGAGACACATCTGAGAGAGAGAGAGAAGCAGACAGGACAGGAACGGAGGAGAGAGACCCCTCAGACACAAACCATGGAGCAGGACAGCGACTACATGAATATGAGACACATCAAAAACAACATGACAGTGCCCAGTGAATATAGGTTAAACTGTTCAATAGAGGGAGAGAGGGAGAGAGAGGTGGCGAGGGATTGAGAGAGAGGGAGACAGAGAGAGACAAAGACTTCGAGGCTGTGGGAGAAAGAGAGGCAGAGGGAGAATAGAGAGAGAGGGTGAGAGACAAACAGAAGGAGAGCGAGAGACAGGGAGAGACACAGCAAGAGAGAGGCAGAGAGAGAGGGGAATGTGGGAACATATGACTTAGGAGCAGGAGTAGGCTATTTGGCCCCTCGAGCCTGCTGTGCCATTCAGTAAGATCATGGCTGATCTTGTCCTTCCCCCACCCCCTCCCCATAACCCTCGCCTCCCTTGTCAATCAGAAACCCGTTTAACTCAGCCTCTAATATATTCACTGACCCGGCCTCCACCGCTCTCTGGGGGAGAGAATTCCACAGACTGACCTCCCTCCCAGAGAAGAAATTCCTCCTCATCTACGTCTTCAATGGGAGACCCATTATTCTGAAACTGTGCACCCCCCACCCCTCGTTCTAGATTCCCCCACGAGAGGGAAAAACCCTCCCAGCATCCGAACCCCTCACCCCTCGTTCTAGATTCCCCCACGAGGGGGAAACAGCCTCCCAGCATCCACCCTGTGCAGCCCCCCATCAGGATCTTCTATGTTTCAATAAGATCACCTCTCATTCTTCCAAACTCCAATGGGTACAGGCACAACTTGCTCAACCTCTCCTCATAAGACAAACCCCATCGTCCCAGGAATCAGCCCAGTGAACCTCCTCTGAACTGTCTCTAAAGGAGTTATATCTATTTACAAATAAGGAGCCCACATCTCTACGCAGTACTCCAGCTGCAGACTTGCCAAGGCCCTGTACAGCAGCAGTAAAACTTCCCTACTTTTACATTCCATCCCCCTCACAATAAACACCAATGCTCCATTTGCCTTCCTAATCACTTGCTGCATCTGCGGACTAACTTCTTGTAATCCATGCACCAGGACACCCAGATCCCTCTGTACCGCAGAGTTCTGAAATCTCTCTCCGTTTAAATAGAATACTGTGTTTCTGTTCTTCCTGCCTCCTGGGCAGCTTCACCTTTTCCCACGTTACACTCCATCTGCCAAATTTCTCCCCACCTGCTTGACCTGTCCATATCCCTTTGCAGAGCCTCTACCTCCTGTTGATGATTTACTTTCCCACCTATCCTGCTGTCATTGGCAGATTTAGTGACCACACATTCGCTGCCCTCATCCAAGTCACTCATATAAATGGTGAATCGTTGAGGTCCCAGCACTGACCCCTGAGGCTCTCGGCTCCTCACATCTTGCCAACCCGAGATAAACCCATTTACCCCTACTTGCTGCTCCCTGTTAGCTGACCAATCCTCTATCCATGCTAATATGTTACCCCCTACACCATTTGCTCTTATCTTCTGTAGTAACCTTTGTTGTGGCGGCTAATCACATGACTGTTGGAGAGAGAGAGAAAAACAGAGAGAGAGAGAGAAAATGAGGAAGAGAGAGAAAGAGAGAAAAAGACAGACAGAGACAGGGAGAGAGAGAGTTGGAGTGAGGCAGATAGAGAAATTCAGAGAACGGGGAGACCGAGACAGAGCGACAGATAGAGAGACAAAGGGAGCGAGGCAGATAGAGAAAGAGGCAGGTAGAGAGAGAAAGATGGTGAGAGGCAGACAGAGACGGGGGAGAGAGGGAGAGTCACGTAGAGAGAGAGAGATTCAGAGAAAGGGGGAGACAGAGAGAGAGTGACAGAGAGAGAGAGTGTCAGAGTGAGAGTGAAGGAGAGACAGAGAGAGAGGGAAAGAGAGACAGAGAGAGAGGGAAAGAGGGAGGGAGAGAAAGGGAGATTGAGAGAGATTGAGAGAGAGATGGTGAGAGAGGTTGAGAGAGAGGGAGACAGAGAGAGAGAGATGGTGAGAGAGATTGAGAGAGAGGGAGACAGAGAGAGAGAGATGGTGAGAGAGATTGAGAGAGAGGGAGAGAGAGAGAGAGAGCTGGTGAGAGAAATTGAGAGAGAGGGAGACAGAGAGAGAGATGGTGAGAGAGATTGAGAGAGAGGGAGACAGAGAGAGAGATGGTGAGAGACATTGAGAGAAAGGGAGACAGAGAGAGAGATGGTGAGAGAGATTGAGAGATGAGGACAGAGATAGAGATGGTGAGAGAGAGTGAAACAGAGAGAGAGATGGTGAGAGAGGTTGAGAGAGAGGGAGACAGAGAAAGAGACGGTGAGAGATATTGAGAGAGAGGGACTGCTGCCCCTGGAGTCAGTACAACCAGCCTCTCATTCTGATCTCAGGGGAAGTGTCATTGTGAAATGGAACCAAGAGGCAGAAACAGTTTTGAGGAAGTTTTCGCCTTGACATCGAGTTTGAGGAAAGACTGAGACACATCTGGGAGAGAGAGAGAAGCAGACAGGACAGGAACGGAGGAGAGAGACCCCTCAGACACAAACCATGGAGCAGGACACCGACTACATGAATATGAGACACAGCACGACAGCCCCCAGTGAATGTAGAGTAAACTGTTCAATAGAGGGAGAGAGAGGGAGATGCAAGGAGAGGGTCAGCGAGATAGAGATAGAGAAAGAGAGGTGAATATGGAGAAACAGAGAGAGAAATAGAGCAAGAACGAGAGAGAGAATGACAAGAGTGAGTGAGAGAGAGAGAAAGAAAGACACGGAGAGTGAGAGAGACAAGTATGCAGAGAAAGAGAGGGAAAAACAGAAACAGAGAAAGAGAGGCAGAGAGACAGAAAGGGAGATAAAGAGTTTGATAAAGACAGTGCAAGGGAAGCTTTAATCTCTATCTAACCCCGTGCTGTACCTGTCCTGGGAGTGTTTGATGGGGACAGTGTAGAGGGAGATTTACTCTGTATCTAACCCCGTGCTGTACCTGTCCTGGGAGTGTTTGATGGGGACGGTGTAGAGGGAAGCTTTACTCTGTATCTAACCCCGTGCTGTACCTGTCCTGGGAGTGTTTGATGGGGATGGTGTAGAGGGAGATTTACTCTGTATCTAACTCCGTGCTGTACCTGTCCTGGGAGTGTTTGATGGGGACAGTGTAGAGGGAGCTTTACTCTGTATCTAACCCCGTGCTGTCCCTGTCCTGGGAGTGTTTGATGGGGACAGTGTAGAGGGAGATTTACTCTGTATCTAACCCCGTGCTGTACCTGTCCTGAGTATTTGATGGGGACGGTGTAGAGGGAGTTTTACTCTGTATCTAACCCCGTGCTGTACCTGTCCTGGGAGTGTTTGATGGGGACAGTGTAGAGGGAGATTTACTCTGTATCTAACCCCGTGCTGTACCTGTCCTGGGAGTGTTTGTTGGGGACAGGGTAGAGGGAGATTTACTCTGTATCTAACAACGTGCTGTACCTGTCCTGGGAGTGTTTGAAAGGGACGTTGTAGAGTGAGCTTTACTCTGTATCTAACGCCATGCTGTACCTGCCCTGGGAATGTTTGATGGGGACGGTGTAGAGGGAGATTTACTCTGTATCTAACCCCGTGCTGTACCTGTCCTGGGAGTGTTTGATGGGGACAGTGTACAGGGAGATTTACTCTGTATCTAACCCCGTGCTGTACCTGTCCTGGGAGTGTTTGACAGGGACAGTGTAGAGGGAGATTTACTCTGTATCTAACCCCATGCTGTACCTGTCCTGGGAGTGTTTGATGGGGACGGTGTAGAGGGAGATTTACTCTGTATCTAACCCCGTGCTGTACCTGTCCTGGGAGTGTTTGACAGGGACAGTGTAGAGGGAGATTTACTCTGTATCTAACCCCGTGCTGTACCTGTCCTGGGAGTGTTTGATGGGGACGGTGTAGAGGGAGATTTACTCTGTATCTAACCCCGTGCTGTACCTGTCCTGGGAGTGTTTGATGGGGACAGTGTAGAGGGAGATTTACTCTGTATCTAACCCCGTGCTGTACCTGTCCTGGGAGTGTTTGACAGGGACAGTGTAGAGGGAGATTTACTCTGTATCTAACCCCATGCTGTACCTGTCCTGGGAGTGTTTGATGGGGACGGTGTAGAGGGAGATTTACTCTGTATCTAACCCCGTGCTGTACCTGTCCTGGGAGTGTTTGACAGGGACAGTGTAGAGGGAGATTTACTCTGTACCTAACCCCATGCTGTACCTGTCCTGGGAGTGTTTGATGGGGACGGTGTAGAGGGAGCTTTACTTTGTATCTAACCCCGTGCTGTACCTGTCCTGAGTATTTGATGGGGACGGTGTAGAGGGAGATTTACTCTGTATCTAACCCCGTGCTGTACCTGTCCTGGGAGTGTTTCATGATGATGGTGTAGAGGAAGCTTTACTCTGTATCTAACCCCGTGCTGTACCTGTCCTGGGAGTGTTTGATGAGGACGGTGTAAGGGGAGATTTACTCTGCATCTAACCCCGTGCTGTACCTGTCCTGGGAGTGTTAGATGAGGACGGTGTAGAGGGAGATTTGCTCCGTATCTAACCCCTTGCTGTACCTGTCCTGGGAGTGTATGATTGGGACGGTGTAGAGGGAGATTTACTCTGTATCTAACCCCGTGCTGTACCTGTCCTGGGAGTGTTTGACAGGGACAGTGTAGAGGGAGCTTTACTCTGTACCTATGGTTATTTCCCAAACCCTTCAGCTGTCTGGGCCCAAAACTGCAAAAAAACTTTCACTGAACCTCTCCGCCTATCTATCTATGTCTCTCTCTTTCTCTCTGCCTCAATTTCTCTGTTTCTCTTTCCTCCTTGAAGACGGTCCTTTTACCGATCTCTGTGTCTGAGCTTTTGCTTTCCTGTCCCTAATCTCTCCCTGTGTGACTCGGAGTTCGATTCTCTTTGATAAACCTCCTGTACCATGCGCTGGGATGTGAAACCAGGGATATAAACGAGTAACGTGGTTGTTGTTTCTCTCGATAAGGGAGGTAGATATGTCACCATTGTCTGTTCCGTACAGTTACACAGGCTGCTCAACATGGGTCAATCTTTACTTCTCTATTCCAGGTCAAACTGGACAGGAAACAGCTGGAGGAAGAATATCAATAACTTCAGCACATCTTGGCATCGCCTGCCTCATTGTCTTAATCATCAGTTTGGCTATTGCAATAGGGCTGAGAGTCCAAGGTAGGAAGCTGAACCTCACGCAAAATGTTACAGAGAGTGAACGGAGGCGATTCTGAAATCCTGTATTTTCTCACCCTCTGTCCGGAAGCAGGGGTGTTTTCATGTTGGAAATAGGCTGTGGTGTGTTTAGTGGGATTAGTTTGGGATTGATACAGGGCTGTGGGGAGAGATTGCGACAGTGGGATTAGTTTGGGATTGATACAGGGCTATGGGGAGAGAGCGGGGCAGTAGAATTAGTTCGGGATTGATACAGGGCTATGGGGTGAAGGTGGGACAGTGGGATTAGTTTGGGGATTGATACAGGGCTATGGGGAGAGAGCGGGGCACTGGGCTTAGTTTGTGATTGATACAGGGCTATGGGGTGAGATTGGGACAATGGGGATTAGTTGGGGATTGATACAGGGCTATGGGGAGAGAGTGGGACTGTGGGATTAGTTTGGGATTGATACAAGTCTATGGGGAAAAAGTGGGACAGTGGGATTAGTTTGGAATTGATACAGGCCTAGGGGGAGACAGCGGGAGAGTGAGATTAGTTTGGGATTGATGAAGGGCTAGGGGGAGTCAGCAGGACAGTGAGATTATTTGGGATTGATACAGGGCTATGGGGAGGGAGCGGGACAGTGAGATTAGTTTAGGATTGATACAGGGCTATGGGGAGATAGAGGGACATTGAGATTAGTTTGGGATTGATACAGGGCTATGGGTAGACAGTGGGACAGTGAAATTAGTTTGTGATTGATAAAGGTCTAGGGGAGACAGCAGGACAGTGAGATTAGTTTGGGATTGATACAGGGCTATGGGGAGAGAGTGGGACAGTGGGATTAGTTTGGGGGTTGATACAGGGCTATGGGGAGAGAGCGGGACAGTGGGATTAGTTTGGTATTGATACAGGGCTAGATGGAGACAGCGGGACAATGAGGTTAGTTTGGGATTGATACAGGGCTATGGGGAGACAGTGGGACAGTGAGATTAGTTTGGGATTGATACAGGGCTAGGGGGAGACAGAAGGACAGTGAGATTAGTTTGGGATTGATACAGGGCTATGGGGAGACAGCGGGACAGTGAGAATAGTTTGGGATTGATACAGGGCCAGGGGGAGACAGTGGGACAGTGAGTTAAATTTGGGATTGATACAGGGCTATGGGGAGAGAGTGGGACAGTGGGATTAGTTTGGGATTGATACAGGGCTGTGGGGAGACAGCGGGACAGTGAGAGTAGTTTGGGATTGATACAGGGCTATGGGGAGAGATTGGGGCAGTGAGATTAGTTTGGGATTGATACAGGGCTATGGGGAGAGAGTGGGGCAGTGAGATTAGTTTGGGTTTGATACAGGGCTGTGGGGAGAGATTGCGACAGTGGGATTAGTTTGGGATTGATACAGGGCAATGGGGAGAGAGCGGGACAGTGGGATTAGTTTTTGATTGATACAGGGCCATGGGGGGAGAGTGGGACAGTGGGATTAGTTTGGGATTGATACAGGCCTAGGGGGAGACAGCGAGAGAGTGAGATTAGTTTGGGATTGATGAAGGGCTAGGGGGAGACAGCAGGACAGTAAGATTCGTTTGGGATTGATACAGGGCTATGGGGAGAGAGCGGGACAGTGAAATTAGTTTGGGATTGATACAGGGCTATGGGGAGACAGTGGGACATTGAGATTAGATTGGGATTGATACAGGGCTATGGGTAGACAGTGGGACAGTGAGATTAGTTTGGGATTGATAAAGGTCTAGGGGGAGACAGCAGGACAGTGAGATTAGTTTGGGATTGATACAGGGCTATGGGGAGAGAGCGGGACAGTGAGATTAGTTTGGGATTGATACAGGGCTATGGGGAGACAGCGGGACAGTGAGATTAGTTTGGGATTGATACAGGGCTAGGGGGAGACAGCAGGACAGTGAGATTAGTTTGGGATTGATACAGGGCTATCGGGAGACAGTGGGACAGTGAGATGAGTTTGGGATTGATACAGGGCTATGGGGAGAGAGTGGGACAGTGGGATTAGTTTGGGATTGATACAGGGCTATGGGGAGACAGCGGGAGAGAGAGATTAGTTTGGGATTGATACAGGGCTATGGGGAGAGAGCGGGACAGTGAAATTAGTTTGGGATTGTTACAGGACTATGGGGAGACAGTGGGACAGTGAGATTAGTTTGGGATTGAGACAGGGCTAGGGGGAGACAGCGGGACAGTGAGATAAGTTTGGGATTGATACAGGGCTAAGGGGATAGAGCGGGACAGTGGGATTAATTTAGGGATTGATACAGGGCTATGGGGAGAGAGTGGGACAGTGGGATTAGTTTGGGATTGATACAGGGCTATGGGGAGACAGTGGGACAGTGAGATTAGTTTGGGATTGATACAGGGCTATGGGGAGAGGGCGGGACAGTGAGATTAGTTTGGGATTGATACAGGGCTATGGGGAGACAGTGGGACAGTGAGATTAGTTTGGGATTGATACAGGGCCAGGGGGAGACAGTGGGACAGTGAGATAAATTTGGGATTGATACAGGGCTATGGGGAGAGAGTGGGACAGTGGGATTAGTTTGGGATTGATACAGGGCTAGGGGGAGACAGCGGGGAAGTGGGATTAGTTTGGGGATTGATACAGGGCTAGGGGGAGACAGCGGGACAGTGAGAGTAGTTTGGGATTGAAACAGGGCTAGGGGGAGACAGCAGGACATTGAGATTCGTTTGGGATTGATACAGGGCTATGGGGAGACATTGGGACAGTGAGATTAGTTTGGGATTGATACTGGGCTAGCGGGAGACAGCGGGACAGTGAGATTAGTTTGGGATTGATACAGGGCTATGGGGTGAGATTGGGACAGTGAGATTAGTTTGGGATTGATACAGGGCTAGGTGGAGAGAGCGGGACAGTGAAATTAGTTTGGCATTGATACAGGGCTATGGGGAGAGAGCGGGACAGTGGGATTAGTTTGGGATTGATACAGGGCTATGGGGGGAGAGTGGGACAGTGGGATTAGTTTGGGATTGATACAAGTTTATGGGGAGAAAGTGGGACAGTGGGATTAGTTTGGGATTGATACAGGCCTAGGGGGAGACAGCGAGACAGTGAGATTAGTTTGGGATTGATGAAGGGCAAGGGGGTGACAGTGGGACAGTGAGATTAGTTTGGGATTGATACAGGGCTATGGGTAGACAGTGGGACAGTGAGATTAGTTTGGGATTGACAAAGGTCTAGGGGGAGACATCAGGACAGTGAGATTAGTTTGGGATTTATACAGGGCTATGGGGAGAGAGCGGGACAGTGAGATTAGTTTGGGATTGATACAGGGCTATGGGGAGACAGCGGGACAGTGAGATTAGTTTGGGATTGATACAGGGCTATGGGGAGACAGTGGGACAGTGAGATTAGTTTGGGATTTATACAGGGCTATGGGGAGACAGTGGGACAGTGAGATAAATTTGCGATTGATACAGGGCTATGGGGAGAGAGTGGGACAGTGGGATTAGTTTGGGATTGATACAGGGCTAGGGGGAGACAGCGGGGAAGTGGGATTGGTTTGGGGATTGATACAGGGCTTGGGGGAGACAGCGGGACAGTGAGAGTAGTTTGGGATTGATACAGGACTAGGGGGAGACAGCAGGACAGTGAGATTAGTTTGGGATTGATACAGGGCTATGGGGAGAGAGCGGGACAGTGAGATTAGTTTGGGATGGATACATGGCTATGGGGAGACAGTAGGACAGTGAGATTAGTTTGGGATTGATACAGGGCTAGGGTGAGACAGCGGGACAGTGAGATTAGTTTGGGATTGATACAGGTATATGGGGAGAGAGTGGGACAGTGGGATTAATTTGGGGATTGATACAGGGCTATGGGGAGAGAGTGGAACAGTGGGATTAGTTTGGGGATTGATACAGAGCTATGGGGAGAGAGCGGGACAGTGGGATTAGTTTGGGGATTGATACAGGGCTATGGGGAGAGAGTGGGACAGTGAGAGTAGTTTGGGATTGATACAGGGATAGGGGGAGACAGCGGGGAAGTGGGATTAGTTTGGGGATTGATACAGGGCTGGGGGAGACAGCGGGACAGTGAGAGTAGTTTGGGATTGATACAGGGCTATGGGGAGACAGTGGGACAGTGAGATTAGTTTGGGATTTATACAGGGCTAGCGGGAGACAGCGGGACAGTGAGATTAGTTTGGAATTGATACAGGGCTTTAGGGAGAGAGTGGGACAGTAGAATTAGTTCGGGATTGATACAGGGCTTTGGGGTGAAGGTGGGACAGTGGGATTAGTTTGGGGATTGATACAGGGCTATGGGGAGAAAATGGAACAGTGGGATTAGTTTGGGGATTGATATAGAGCTATGGGGAGAGAGTGGGACAGTGGGATTAGTTTGGGGATTGATACAGGGCTATGGGGAGAGAGTGGGACAGTGGGATTAGTTTGGGATTGATACAGGGCTATGGGGAGAGAGCGGGGCAGTAGAATTAGTTCGGGATTGAAACAGGGCTATGGGGTGAAGGTGGGACAGTGGGATTAGTTTGGGGATTGATACAGGGCTATGGGGAGAGAGTGGAACTGTGGGATTAGTTTGGGATTGATACAAGTCTATGGGGAAAAAGTGGGACAGTGGGATTAGTTTGGAATTGATACAGGCCTAGGGGGAGACAGCGGGAGAGTGAGATTAGTTTGGGATTGATGAAGGGCTAGGGGGAGTCAGCAGGACAGTGAGATTATTTGGGATTGATACAGGGCTATGGGGAGATAGAGGGACATTGAGATTAGTTTGGGATTGATACAGGGCTATGGGTAGACAGTGGGACAGTGGGATTAGTTTGTGATTGATAAAGGTCTAGGGGAGACAGCAGGACAGTGAGATTAGTTTGGGATTGATACAGGGCTATGGGGAGAGAGTGGGACAGTGGGATTAGTTTGGGATTGATACAGGGCTATGGGGAGACAGTGGGACAGTGAGATTAGTTTGAGATTGATACAGGGCTAGGGGGCGACAGGGGGACAGTGAGATAAGTTTGGGATTGATACAGGGCTATGGGGAGAGAGCGGGACAGTGGGATTAATTTGGGGATTGATACAGGGCTATGGGGAGAGAGTGGGACAGTGGGATTAGTTTGGGGGTTGATACAGGGCTATGGGGAGAGAGTGGGACAGTGGGATTAGTTTGGGGATTGATACAGGGCTAGGGGGAGACACTGGGACAGTGAGATTAGTTTGGGATTGATACAGCTCTAGGGGGAGACAGCAGGACAGTGAGATTAGTTTGGGATTGATACAGGGCTATGGAGAGAGGGCGGGACAGTGAGATTAGTTTGGGATTTATACAGGGCTATGGGGAGACAGTGGGACAGTGAGATTAGTTTGGGATTTATACAGGGCTATGGGGAGACAGTGGGACAGTGAGATAAATTTGCGATTGATACAGGGCTATGGGGAGAGAGTGGGACAGTGGGATTAGTTTGGGATTGATACAGGGCTAGGGGGAGACAGCGGGGAAGTGGGATTGGTTTGGGGATTGATACAGGGCTTGGGGGAGACAGCGGGACAGTGAGAGTAGTTTGGGATTGATACAGGACTAGGGGGAGACAGCAGGACAGTGAGATTAGTTTGGGATTGATACAGGGCTATGGGGAGAGAGCGGGACAGTGAGATTAGTTTGGGATGGATACAGGGCTATGGGGAGACAGTAGGACAGTGAGATTAGTTTGGGATTGATACAGGGCTAGGGGGAGACAGCGGGGAAGTGGAATTAGTTTGGGGATTGATACAGGGCTAGGGGGAGACAGCGGGACAGTGAGAGTAGTTTGGGATTGATACAGGGCTAGGAGGAGACAGCAGGACATTGAGATTAGTTTGGGATTGATACAGGGCTATGGGGAGACAGTGGGACAGTGAGATTAGTTTGGGGATTGATACAGGGCTATGGGGAGAGAGTGGGACAGTGAGATTAGTTTGGGATTGATACAGGGCTAGCGGGAGACAGCGGGACAGTGAGATTAGTTTGGGATTGATACAGGGCTATGGGGTGAGATTGGGACAGTGAGATTAGTTTGGGATTGATACAGGGCTAGGGGGAGAGAGCGGGACAGTGGGATTAGTTTGGGATTGATACAGGGCTATGGGGGGAGAGTGGGACAGTGGGATTAGTTTGGGATTGATACAAGTCTATGGGGAGAAAATGGGACAGTGGGATTAGTTTGGGATTGATACAGGCCTAGGGGGAGACAGCGAGAGAATGAGATTAGTTTGGGATTGATGAAGGGCTAGGGTGAGACAGCAGGACAGTAAGATTAGTTAGCGATTGATACAGGGCTATGGGGAGAGAGCGGGACAGTGAGATTAATTTGGCAATGATACAGGGCTATGGGGAGACAGTGGGACATGGAGATTAGTTTGGGATTGATACAGGGCTATGGGTAGACAGTGGGACAGTGAGATTAGTTTGGGATTGATAAAGGTCTAGGGGGAGACATCAGGACAGTGAGATTAGTTTGGGATTTATACAGGGCTATGGGGAGAGAGCGGGACAGTGAGATTAGTTTGGGATTGATACAGGGCTATGGGGAGACAGCGGGACAGTGAGATTAGTTTGGGATTGATACAGGGCTAGGGGGAGAGAGCAGGACAGTGAGATGAGTTTGGGATTGATACAGGGCTATGGGGAGACAGTGGGACAGTGAGATTAGTTTGGGATTGATAAACGGCTATGGGTAGAGAGTGGGAGTGTGGGATTAGTTTGGGATTGATACAGGTCTACGGGGAGACAGCAGGACAGTGAGATTAGTTTGGGATTGATACAGGGCTATGGGGAGAGAGCGGGACAGTGAGATTAGTTTGGGATTGATACAGGGCAATGGGGAGACAGTGGGATAGTGAGATTAGTTTGGGATTGATACAGGGCTATGGGGAGACAGCGGGAGAGAGAGATTAGTTTGGGATTGATACAGGGCTATGGGGAGAGAGCGGGACAGTGAGATTAGTTTGGGATTGATACAGGGCTATGGGGAGACAGTGGGACAGTGAGATTAGTTTGGGATTGATACAGGGCTAGGGGGAGAGAGCGGGGCAGTGAGATGAGTTTGGGATTGATACAGGGCTATGGGGAGACAGTGGGACAGTGAGATTAGTTTGGGATTGATAAAGGGCTATGGGTAGAGAGTGGGAGTGTGGGATTAGTTTGGGATTGATACAGGTCTACGGGGAGACAGCAGGACAGTGAGATTAGTTTGGGATTGATACAGGGCTATGGGGAGAGAGCGGGACAGTGAGATTAGTTTGGGATTGATACAGGGCTATGGGGAGACAGCGGGATAGTGAGATTAGTTTGGGATTGATACAGGCTATGGGGAGACAGCGGGAGAGAGAGATTAGTTTGGGATTGATACAGGGGTATGGGGAGACAGTGGGACAGTGAGATTAGTTTGGGATTGATACAGGGCTAGGGGGAGAGAGCGGGATAGTGAGATAAGTTTGGGATTGATACAGGGCTATGGGGAGAGAGCGGGACAGTGGGATTAGTTTGGGGATTGATACAGGGCTAGGGGGAGACACTGGGACAGTGAGATTAGTTCGGGATTGATACAGCTCTAGGGAGAGACAGCAGGACAGTGAGATGAGTTTGGGATTGATACAGGGCTATGGGGAGAGGGCGGGACAGTGAGATTAGTTTGGGATTTATACAGGGCTATGGGGAGACAGTGGGACAGTGAGATTAGTTTGGGATTGATACAGGGCCAGGGGGAGACAGTGGGACAGTGAGATAAATTTGGGATTGATACAGGGCTATGGGGAGAGAGTGGGACAGTGGGATTAGTTTGGGATTGATACAGGGCTAGGGGGAGACAGCGGGGAAGTGGGATTAGTTTGGGGATTGATACAGGGCTAGGGGGAGACAGCGGGACAGTGAGAGTAGTTTGGGATTGATACAGGGCTAGGGGGAGACAGCAGGACAGTGAGATTAGTTTGGGATTGATACAGGGCTATGGGGACAGAGCGGGACAGTGTGATTAGTTTGGGATGGATACAGGGCTATGGGGAGACAGTAGGACAGTGAGATTAGTTTGGGATTGATACAGGGCTAGGGGGAGACAGTGGGACAGTGAGATAAGTTTGGGATTGATAAATGTCTAGGGGGAGACCGCAGGACAGTGAGATTAGTTTGGGACTGATACAGGGCTATGGGGAGAGAGCGGGACAGTGAGATTAGTTTGGGACTGATACAGGGCTAGGGGGAGACAGCAGGACAGTGAGATTAGTTTGGGACTGATACAGGGCTATGGGGAGAGAGCGGGACAGTGAGATTAGTTTGGGATTGATACAGGGCTATGGGGAGACAGTCGAACAGTGAGATGAGTTTGGGATTGATACAGGGCTATGGGGAGAGAGTGGGACAGTGGGATTAGTTTGGGATTGATACAGGGCTATGGGGAGAGAGCGGGACTGTGAGATTAGTTTGGGATTGATACAGGGCTATGGGGAGACAGTGGGACAGTGAGATTAGTTTGAGATTGATACAGGGCTAGGGGGCGACAGGGGGACAGTGAGATAAGTTTGGGATTGATACAGGGCTATGGGGAGAGAGCAGGACAGTGGGATTAATTTGGGGATTGATACAGGGCTATGGGGAGAGAGTGGGACAGTGCGTTTAGTTTGGGGGTTGATACAGGGCTATGGGGAGAGAGTGGGACAGTGGGATTAGTTTGGGGATTGATACAGGGCTATGGGGAGAGAGTGGGACAGTGGGATTAGTTTGGGATTGATACAGGGCTATGGGGAGTGAGTGGGACAGTGGGATTAGTTTGGGGATTGATACAGGGCTAGGGGGAGACACTGGGACAGTGAGATTAGTTTGGGATTGATACAGCTCTAGGGGGAGACAGCAGGACAGTGAGATTAGTTTGGGATTGATACTGGGCTATGGGGAGAGGGCGGGACATTGAGATTAGTTTGGGATTTATACAGGGCTAGGGGGAGACAGTGGGACAGTGAGAGTAGTTTGGGATTGATACAGGGCTATGGGGAGACAGTGGGACAGTGAGATTAGTTTGGGATTGATAAAGGGCTATGGGTAGAGAGTGGGAGTGTGGGATTAGTTTGGGATTGATACAGGTCTACGGGGAGACAGCAGGACAGTGAGATTAGTTTGGGATTGATACAGGGCTATGGGGAGAGAGCGGGACAGTGAGATTAGTTTGGGATTGATACAGGGCTATGGGGAGACAGTGGGATAGTGAGATTAGTTTGGGATTGATACAGGCTATGGGGAGACAGCGGGGGAGAGAGTTTAGTTTGGGATTGATACAGGGCTATGGGGAGACAGTGGGACAGTGAGATTAGTTTGGGATTGATACAGGGCTAGGGGGAGAGAGCGGGACAGTGAGATAAGTTTGGGATTGATACAGGGCTATGAGGAGAGAGCGGGACAGTGGGATTAGTTTGGGGATTGATACAGGGCTAGGGGGAGACACTGGGACAGTGAGATTAGTTCGGGATTGATACAGCTCTAGGGGGAGACAGCAGGACAGTGAGATGAGTTTGGGATTGATACAGGGCTATGGGGAGAGGGCGGGACAGTGAGATTAGTTTGGGATTTATACAGGGCTATGGGGAGACAGTGGGACAGTGAGATTAGTTTGGGATTGATACAGGGCCAGGGGGAGACAGTGGGACAGTGAGATAAATTTGGGATTGATACAGGGCTATGGGGAGAGAGTGGGACAGTGGGATTAGTTTGGGATTGAGACAGGGCTAGGGGGAGACAGCGGGGAAGTGGGATTAGTTTGGGGATTGATACAGGGCTAGGGGGAGACAGCGGGACAGTGAGAGTAGTTTGGGATTGATAGAGGGCTAGGGGGAGACAGCAGGACAGTGAGATTAGTTTGGGATTGATACAGGGCTATGGGGAGAGAGCGGGACAGTGAGATTAGTTTGGGATGGATACAGGGCTATGGGGAGACAGTAGGACAGTGAGATTAGTTTGGGATTGATACAGGGCAAGGGGGAGACAGCGGGACAGTGAGATTAGTTTGGGATTGATACAGGTATATGGGGAGAGAGTGGGACAGTGGGATTAATTTCGGGATTGATACAGGGTAATGGGGAGAGAGTGGAACAGTGGGATTAGTTTGGGGATTGATACAGAGCTATGGGGAGAGAGCGGGACAGTGGGATTAGTTTGGGGATTGATACAGGGCTATGGGGAGAGAGTGGGACAGTGAGAGTAGTTTGGGATTGATACAGGGATAGGGGGAGACAGCGGGGAAGTGGGATTAGTTTGGGGATTGATACAGGGCTGGGGGAGACAGCGGGACAGTGAGAGTAGTTTGGGATTGATACAGGGCTATGGGGAGACAGTGGGACAGTGAGATTAGTTTGGGATTTATACAGGGCTAGCGGGAGACAGCGGGACAGTGAGATTAGTTTGGAATTGATACAGGGCTATGGGGAGAGAGTGGGACAGTGGGATTAGTTTGGGATTGATACAGGGCTGTGGGGAGAGATTGCGACAGTGGGATTAGTTTGGGATTGATACAGGGCTATGGGGAGAGAGCGGGGCAGTAGAATTAGTTCGGGATTGATACAGGGCTATGGGGTGAAGGTGGGACAGTGGGATTAGTTTGGGGATTGATACAGGGCTATGGGGAGAGAGCGGGGCACTGGGCTTAGTTTGTGATTGATACAGGGCTATGGGGTGAGATTGGGACAATGGGGATTAGTTGGGGATTGATACAGGGCTATGGGGAGAGAGTGGGACTGTGGGATTAGTTTGGGATTGATACAAGTCTATGGGGAAAAATTGGGACAGTGGGATTAGTTTGGAATTGATACAGGCCTAGGGGGAGACAGCGGGAGAGTGAGATTAGTTTGGGATTGATGAAGGGCTAGGGGGAGTCAGCAGGACAGTGAGATTATTTGGGATTGATACAGGGCTATGGGGAGGGAGCGGGACAGTGAGATTAGTTTAGGATTGATACAGGGCTATGGGGAGATAGAGGGACATTGAGATTAGTTTGGGATTGATACAGGGCTATGGGTAGACAGTGGGACAGTGAAATTAGTTTGTGATTGATAAAGGTCTAGGGGAGACAGCAGGACAGTGAGATTAGTTTGGGATTGATACAGGGCTATGGGGAGAGAGTGGGACAGTGGGATTAGTTTGGGGGTTGATACAGGGCTATGGGGAGAGAGCGGGACAGTGGGATTAGTTTGGTATTGATACAGGGCTAGATGGAGACAGCGGGACAATGAGGTTAGTTTGGGATTGATACAGGGCTATGGGGAGACAGTGGGACAGTGAGATTAGTTTGGGATTGATACAGGGCTAGGGGGAGACAGCAGGACAGTGAGATTAGTTTGGGATTGATACAGGGCTATGGGGAGACAGCGGGACAGTGAGAATAGTTTGGGATTGATACAGGGCCAGGGGGAGACAGTGGGACAGTGAGTTAAATTTGGGATTGATACAGGGCTATGGGGAGAGAGTGGGACAGTGGGATTAGTTTGGGATTGATACAGGGCTGTGGGGAGACAGCGGGACAGTGAGAGTAGTTTGGGATTGATACAGGGCTATGGGGAGAGATTGGGGCAGTGAGATTAGTTTGGGATTGATACAGGGCTATGGGGAGAGAGTGGGGCAGTGAGATTAGTTTGGGTTTGATACAGGGCTGTGGGGAGAGATTGCGACAGTGGGATTAGTTTGGGATTGATACAGGGCAATGGGGAGAGAGCGGGACAGTGGGATTAGTTTTTGATTGATACAGGGCCATGGGGGGAGAGTGGGACAGTGGGATTAGTTTGGGATTGATACAGGCCTAGGGGGAGACAGCGAGAGAGTGAGATTAGTTTGGGATTGATGAAGGGCTAGGGGGAGACAGCAGGACAGTAAGATTCGTTTGGGATTGATACAGGGCTATGGGGAGAGAGCGGGACAGTGAAATTAGTTTGGGATTGATACAGGGCTATGGGGAGACAGTGGGACATTGAGATTAGATTGGGATTGATACAGGGCTATGGGTAGACAGTGGGACAGTGAGATTAGTTTGGGATTGATAAAGGTCTAGGGGGAGACAGCAGGACAGTGAGATTAGTTTGGGATTGATACAGGGCTATGGGGAGAGAGCGGGACAGTGAGATTAGTTTGGGATTGATACAGGGCTATGGGGAGACAGCGGGACAGTGAGATTAGTTTGGGATTGATACAGGGCTAGGGGGAGACAGCAGGACAGTGAGATTAGTTTGGGATTGATACAGGGCTATCGGGAGACAGTGGGACAGTGAGATGAGTTTGGGATTGATACAGGGCTATGGGGAGAGAGTGGGACAGTGGGATTAGTTTGGGATTGATACAGGGCTATGGGGAGACAGCGGGAGAGAGAGATTAGTTTGGGATTGATACAGGGCTATGGGGAGAGAGCGGGACAGTGAAATTAGTTTGGGATTGTTACAGGACTATGGGGAGACAGTGGGACAGTGAGATTAGTTTGGGATTGAGACAGGGCTAGGGGGAGACAGCGGGACAGTGAGATAAGTTTGGGATTGATACAGGGCTAAGGGGATAGAGCGGGACAGTGGGATTAATTTAGGGATTGATACAGGGCTATGGGGAGAGAGTGGGACAGTGGGATTAGTTTGGGATTGATACTGGGCTATGGGGAGACAGTGGGACAGTGAGATTAGTTTGGGATTGATACAGGGCTATGGGGAGAGGGCGGGACAGTGAGATTAGTTTGGGATTGATACAGGGCTATGGGGAGACAGTGGGACAGTGAGATTAGTTTGGGATTGATACAGGGCTAGGGGGAGACAGTGGGACAGTGAGATAAATTTGGGATTGATACAGGGCTATGGGGAGAGAGTGGGACAGTGGGATTAGTTTGGGATTGATACAGGGCTAGGGGGAGACAGCGGGGAAGTGGGATTAGTTTGGGGATTGATACAGGGCTAGGGGGAGACAGCGGGACAGTGAGAGTAGTTTGGGATTGAAACAGGGCTAGGGGGAGACAGCAGGACATTGAGATTCGTTTGGGATTGATACAGGGCTATGGGGAGACATTGGGACAGTGAGATTAGTTTGGGATTGATACTGGGCTAGCGGGAGACAGCGGGACAGTGAGATTAGTTTGCGATTGATACAGGGCTATGGGGTGAGATTGGGACAGTGAGATTAGTTTGGGATTGATACAGGGCTAGGTGGAGAGAGCGGGACAGTGAAATTAGTTTGGCATTGATACAGGGCTATGGGGAGAGAGCGGGACAGTGGGATTAGTTTGGGATTGATACAGGGCTATGGGGGGAGAGTGGGACAGTGGGATTAGTTTGGGATTGATACAAGTTTATGGGGAGAAAGTGGGACAGTGGGATTAGTTTGGGATTGATACAGGCCTAGGGGGAGACAGCGAGAGAGTGAGATTAGTTTGGGATTGATGAAGGGCAAGGGGGTGACAGTGGGACAGTGAGATTAGTTTGGGATTGATACAGGGCTATGGGTAGACAGTGGGACAGTGAGATTAGTTTGGGATTGATAAAGGTCTAGGGGGAAACAGCAGGACAGTGAGATTAGTTTGGGATTGATACTGGGCTATGGGGCGAGAGCGGGACAGTGAGATTAGTTTGGGATTGATACAGGGCTATGGGGAGACAGTGGGACATTGAGATTAGTTTGGGATTGATACAGGGCTAGGGGGAGACAGCGGGACAGTGAGATTAGTTTGGGATTGATACTGGGCTATGGGGCGAGAGCGGGACAGTGAGATTAGTTTGGGATTGATACAGGGCTATGGGGAGACAGTGGGACATTGAGATTAGTTTGGGATTGATACAGGGCTAGGGGGAGACAGCGGGACAGTGAGATTAGTTTGGGATTGATACAGGGCTATGGGGAGAGAGCGGGACAGTGAGATTAGTTTGGGATTGATACAGGGCTATGGGGAGAGAGCAGGACAGTGGGATTAATTTGGGGATTGATACAGGGCTATGGGGAGAGAGTGGGACAGTGGAATTAGTTTGGGGGTTGATACAGGGCTATGGGGAGAGAGTGGGACAGTGGGATTAGTTTGGGGATTGATACAGGGCTATGGGGAGAGAGTGGGACAGTGGGACTAGTTTGGGTGTTGATACAGGGCTATGGGGAGAGAGCGGGACAGTGGGATCATTTGGGGGATTGATACAGATCTATGGTGAGAAAGTGTGACAGTGGGATTAGTTTGGTATTGATACAGGGCTAGATGGAGACAGCGGGACAGTGAGATTAGTTTGGGATTGATACAGGGCTAGGGGGAGACAGCAGGACAGTGAGATTAGTTTGGGATTGATACAGGGCTATGGGGAGAAAGCGGGACAGTAAAATTAGTTTGGGATTGATACAGGGCTATGGGGAGACATTGGGACAGTGAGATTAGTTTGGGATTGATTACAGGGCCAGGGGGAGACAGCAGGACAGTGAGATAAATTTGGGATTGATACAGGGCTATGGGGAGAGAGTGGGACAGTGGGATTAGTTTGGGATTGATACATGCCTAGGGGGAGACAGCGAGAGAGTGAGATTAGTTTGGGATTGATGAAGGGCTAGGGGGAGACAGCAGGACAGTAAGATTAGTTTGGGATTGATACAGGGCTATGGGGAGAGAGCGGGACAGTGAAATTAGTTTGGGATTGATACAGGGCTATGGGGAGACAGTGGGACATTGAGATTAGATTGGGATTGATACAGGGCTATGGGTAGACAGTGGGACAGTGAGATTAGTTTGGGATTGATAAAGGTCTAGGGGGAGACAGCAGGACAGTGAGATTAGTTTGGGATTGACACAGGGCTATGGGGAGAGAGCGGCACAGTGAGATTAGTTTGGGATTGATACAGGGCTATGGGGAGACAGCGGGACAGTGAGATTAGTTTGGGATTGATACAGGGCTAGGGGGAGACAGCAGGACAGTGAGATTAGTTTGGGATTGATACAGGGCTATCGGGAGACAGTGGGACAGTGAGATGAGTTTGGGATTGATACAGGGCTATGGGGAGAGAGTGGGACAGTGGGATTAGTTTGGGATTGATACAGGGCTATGGGGAGACAGCGGGAGAGAGAGATTAGTTTGGGATTGATACAGGGCTATGGGGAGAGAGCGGGACCGTGAGATTAGTTTGGGATTGATACAGGGCTATGGGGAGACAGTGGGACAGTGAGATTAGTTTGGGATTGAGACAGGGCTAGGGGGAGACAGCGGGACAGTGAGATAAGTTTGGGATTGATACAGGGCTAAGGGGATAGAGCGGGACAGTGGGATTAATTTGGGGATTGATACAGGGCTATGGGGAGAGAGTGGGACAGTGGGATTAGTTTGGGGATTGATACAGGGCTAGGGGGAGACACTGGGACAGTGAGATTAGTTTGGGATTGATACAGGGCTATGGGGAGAGGGCGGGACAGTGAGATTAGTTTGGGATTTATACAGGGCCTTGGGGAGACAGTGGGACAGTGAGATTAGTTTGGGATTGATACAGGGCCAGGGGGAGACAGTGGAACAGTGAGATAAATTTGGGATTGATACAGGGCTATGGGGAGAGAGTGGGACAGTGGGATTAGTTTGGGATTGATACAGGGCTAGGGGGATAGAGCGGGACAGTGGGATTAATTTGGGGATTGATACAGGGCTATGGGGAGAGAGTGGGACAGTGGGATTAGTTTGGGGATGATACAGGGCTAGGGGGAGACACTGGGACAGTGAGATTAGTTTGGGATTGATACAGGGCTATGGGGAGAGGCGGGACAGTGAGATTAGTTTGGGATTGATACAGGGCTATGGGGAGACAGTGGGACAGTGAGATTAGTTTGGGATTGATACAGGGCCAGGGGGAGACAGTGGGACAGTGAGATAAATTTGGGATTGATACAGGGCTATGGGGAGAGAGTGGGACAGTGGGATTAGTTTGGGATTGATACAGGGCTAGGGGGAGACAGCGGGGAATTGGGATTAGTTTGGGGATTGATACAGGGCTAGGGGGAGACAGCGGGACAGTGAGAGTAGTTTGGGATTGATTCAGGGCTAGGGGGAGACAGCAGGACATTGAGATTCGTTTGGGATTGATACAGGGCTAGGGGGAGACATTGGGACAGTGAGATTAGTTTGGGATTGATACTGGGCTAGCGGGAGACAGCGGGACAGTGAGATTAGTTTGGGATTGATACAGGGCTATGGGGTGAGATTGGGACAGAGAGATTAGTTTGGGATTGATACAGGGCTAGGTGGAGAGAGCAGGACAGTGAAATTAGTTTGGGATTGATACAGGGCTATGGGGAGAGAGCGGGACAGTGGGATTAGTTTGGGATTGATACAGGGCTATGGGGGGAGAGTGGGACAGTGGGATTAGTTTGGGATTGATACAAGTTTATGGGGAGAAAGTGGGACAGTGGGATTAGTTTGGGATTGATACAGGCCTAGGGGGAGACAGCGAGAGAGTGAGATTAGTTTGGGATTGATGAAGGGCAAGGGGGAGACAGCAGGGCAGTGAGATTAGTTTGGGATTGATACAGGGCTAAGGGGAGACAGTGGGACATTGACATTAGTTTGGGATTGATACAGGGCTATGGGTAGACAGTGGGACAGTGAGATTAGTTTTGGATTGATAAAGGTCTAGGGGGAAACAGCAGGACAGTGAGATTAGTTTGGGATTGATACTGGGCTATGGGGCGAGAGCGGGACAGTGAGATTAGTTTGGGATTGATACAGGGCTATGGGGAGACAGTGGGACATTGAGATTAGTTTGGGATTGATACAGGGCTATGGGGAGACAGCGGGACAGTGAGATTAGTTTGGGATTGATACAGGGCTAGGGGGAGACAGCAGGACAGTGAGATTAGTTTGGGATTGATACAGGGCTATCGGGAGACAGTGGGACAGTGAGATGAGTTTGGGATTAATACAGGGCTATGGGGAGAGAGTGGGACAGTGGGATTAGTTTGGGATTGATACAGGGCTATGGGGAGACAGCGGGAGAGAGAGATTAGTTTGGGATCGATACAGGGCTATGGGGAGAGAGCGGGACAGTGAAATTAGTTTGGGATTGTTACAGGACTATTGGAAGACAGTGGGACAGTGAGATTAGTTTGGGATTGAGACAGGGCTAGGGGGAGACAGCGGGACAGTGAGATAAGTTTGGGATTGATACAGGGCTAAGGGGATAGAGCGGGACAGTGGGATTAATTTAGGGATTGATACAGGGCTATGGGGAGAGAGTGGGACAGTGGAATTAGTTTGGGGGTTGATACAGGGCTATGGGGAGAGAGTGGGACAGTGGGATTAGTTTGGGGATTGATACAGGGCTATGGGGAGAGAGTGGGACAGTGAGATTAGTTTGGGGAATGATACAGGGCTATGGGGAGACATTGGGACAGTGAGATTAGTTTGGGATTGATTACAGGGCCAGGGGGAGACAGCGGGACAGTGAGATAAATTTGGGATTGATACAGGGCTATGGGGAGAGAGTGGGACAGTGGGACTAGTTTGGGGGTTGATACAGGGCTATGGGGAGAGAGCGGGACAGTGGGATTAGTTGGGGGATTGATACAGATCTATGGTGAGAAAGTGTGACAGTGGGATTAGTTTGGTATTGATACAGGGCTAGATGGAGACAGCGGGACAGTGAGATTAGTTTGGGATTGATACAGGGCTAGGGGGAGACAGCAGGACAGTGAGATTAGTTTGGGATTGATACAGGGCTATGGGGAGACATTGGGACAGTGAGATTAGTTTGGGATTGATTACAGGGCCAGGGGGAGACAGCGGGACAGTGAGATAAATTTGGGATTGATACAGGGCTATGGGGAGAGAGTTGGACAGTGGGATTAGTTTGGGAAAAATACAGGGCTATGGGGAGAGAGTGGGACAGTGGGATGGGTTGTGGATTTGTACAGGGCTATGGGGAGAGAGTGGGACAGTGGGATTAGTTTGGGGATTGATACAGGGCTATGGGGAGAGAGTGGGACAGTGGGATTAGTTTGGGATTGATACAGGGCTATGGGGTGAGAGTGGGGCAGTGGGATTAGTTTGGGAGTGATACAGGGCTATGGGGAGAGAGAGGGACAGTGGAATTAGATTGTGATTGATACAGGGCTAGGGGGAGAGATTGCTACAGTGGGATTAGTTTGGGATTGATACAGGGCAATGGGGAGAGGGCGGGACAGTGAGATTATTTTGGGATTGATACAGGGCTATGGGGAGACAGTGGGACAGTGAGATTAGTTTCGGATTGATACAGGGCCAGGGGGAGACAGTGGGACAGTGAGATAATTTTGGGATTGATACAGGGCTATGGGGAGAGAGTGGGACAGTGGGATTAGTTTGGGATTGATACAGGGCTAGGGGAAGACAGCGGGGAAGTGGGATAAGTTTGGGATTGATACAGGGCTAGGGGGAGACAGCGGGACAGTGAGATTAGTTTGGGATTGATACAGGGCTAGGGGGAGACAGTGGGACAGTGAGATTAGTTTGGGATTGATACAGGGCTAGCGGGAGACAGCGGGACAGTGAGATTAGTTTGGGATTGATACAGGGCTATGGGGTGAGATTTGGACATTGAGATTAGTTTGGGATTGATACAGGGCTAGGGGGAGAGAGCGCGACAGTGGGATTAGTTTGGGATTGATACAGGGCTATGGGGGGAGAGTGGGACAGTGGGATTAGTTTGGGGATTGATACAGGGCTAGGGGGAGAGACTGGGACAGTGAGATTAGTTCGGGATTGATACAGCTCTAGGGGGAGACAGCAGGACAGTGAGATGAGTTTGGGATTGATACAGGGCTATGGGGAGAGGGCGGGACAGTGAGATTAGTTTGGGATTTATACAGGGCTATGGGGAGACAGTGGGACAGTGAGATTAGTTTGGGATTGATACAGGGCCAGGGGGAGACAGTGGGACAGTGAGATAAATTTGGGATTGATAGAGGGCTATGGGGAGAGAGTGGGACAGTGGGATTAGTTTGGGATTGATACAGGGCTAGGGGGAGACAGCGGGGAAGTGGGATTAGTTTGGGGATTGATACAGGGCTAAGGGGAGACAGCGGGACAGTGAGAGTAGTTTGGGATTGATACAGGGCTAGGGGGAGACAGCAGGACAGTGAGATTAGTTTGGGATTGATACAGGGCTATGGGGACAGAGCGGGACAGTGAGATTAGTTTGGGATGGATACAGGGCTATGGGGAGACAGTAGGACAGTGAGATTAGTTTGGGATTGATACAGGGCTAGGGGGAGACAGTGGGACAGTGAGATTAGTTTGGTACTGATAAAGGTATAGGGGGAGACAGCAGGACAGTGAGATTAGTTTGGGACTGATACAGGGCTATGGGGAGAGAGCGGGACAGTGAGATTAGTTTGGGATTGATACAGGGCTATGGGGAGACAGCGGGACAGTGAGATTAGTTTGGGATTGATACAGGGCTAGGGGGAGACAGCAGGACAGTGAGATTAGTTTGGGATTGATACAGGGCTATGGGGAGACAGTCGAACAGTGAGATGAGTTTGGGATTGATACAGGGCTATGGGGAGAGAGTGGGACAGTGGGATTAGTTTGGGATTGATACAGGGCCATGGGGAGACAGCGGGAGAGAGAGATTAGTTTGGGATTGATACAGGGCTATGGGGAGAGAGCGGGACAGTGAGATGAGTTTGGGCTTGATACAGGGCTATGGGGAGACAGTGGGACAGTGAGATTAGTTTGGGCTTGATACAGGGCTATGGGGAGACAGTGGGACAGTGAGATTAGTTTGAGATTGATACAGGGCTAGGGGGCGACAGGGGGACAGTGAGATAAGTTTGGGATTGATACAGGGCTATGGGGAGAGAGCAGGACAGTGGGATTAATTTGGGGATTGATACAGGGCTATGGGGAGAGAGTGGGACAGTGGGATTAGTTTGGGGGTTGATACAGGGCTATGGGGAGAGAGTGGGACAGTGGGATTAGTTTGGGGATTGATACAGGGCTAGGGGGAGACACTGGGACAGTGAGATTAGTTTGGGATTGATACAGCTCTAGGGGGAGACAGCAGGACAGTGAGATTAGTTTGGGATTGATACAGGGCTATGGGGAGAGGGCGGGACAGTGAGATTAGTTTGGGATTTATACAGGGCTATGGTGAGACAGTGGGACAGTGAGATTAGTTTGGGATTTATACAGGGCTATGGGGAGACACTGGGACAGTGAGATAAATTTTCGATTGATACAGGGCTAGGGGGAGACAGCGGGACCTTGAGATTAGTTTGGGATTGATACAGGGCTATGGGGAGACAGTGGGACAGTGAGATTAGTTTGGGATTTATACAGGGCTATGGGGAGACAGTAGGACAGTGAGATTAGTTTGGGATTGATACAGGGCTAGGGGGAGACAGCGGGACAGTGAGATTAGTTTGGGATTGATACAGGGCTATGGGGAGAGAGTGGGACAGTGGCATTAATTTGGGGATTGATACAGGGCTATGGGGAGAGAGTTGGGCAGTGAGATTAGTTTGGGATTGATACAGGGCTATGGGGAGAGAGTGGGGCAGTGGGATTAGTTTGGGATTGATACAGGGCTAGGGGGAGACAGCGGGACAGTGAGATTAGTTTGGGATTGATACAGGGCTATGGGGAGAGAGTGGGACAGTGGCATTAATTTGGGGATTGATACAGGGCTATGGGGAGAGAGTCGGGCAGTGAGATTAGTTTGGGATTGATACAGGGCTATGGGGAGAGAGTGGGGCAGTGGGATTAGTTTGGGATTGATACAGGGCTAGGGGGAGACAGCGGGACAGAGAGATTAGTTTGGGATTGATGAAGGGCTAGGGGGAGACAGCAGGACAGTAAGATTAGTTTCGGCTTGATACAGGGCTATGGGGAGAGAGCAGGACAGTGAGATTAGTTTGGGATTGATACAGGGCTAGGGGGAGACAGCGGGACAGTGAGATTAGTTTGGGATTGATACAGGGCTAGGGGGAGACAGCAGGACAGTGAGATTAGTTTGGGATTGATACAGGGCTATGGGGAGAGAGCGGGACAGTGAGATTAGTTTGGGATTGATACAGGGCTAGGGGGAGACAGCAGGACAGTGAGATTAGTTCGGGTTTGATACAGGGCTATGGGGAGAGAGTGGGACAGTGGGATTAGTTTGGGATTGATACAGGGCTATGGGGAGACAGCGGGACAGTGAGATTAGTTTGGGATTGATACAGGGCTATGGGTAGACAGTGGGACAGTGAGATTAGTTTGGGATTGATAAAGGTCTAGGGGAGACAGCAGGACAGTGAGATTAGTTTGGGATTGATACAGGGCTATGGGGAGAGAGTGGGACAGTGGGATTAGTTTGGGGGTTGATACAGGGCTATGGGGAGAGAGTGGGACAGTGGGATTAGTTTGGTATTGATACAGGGCTAGATGGAGACA
The DNA here is from genome assembly GCF_017639515.1 of Carcharodon carcharias. Taxonomy (NCBI): domain Eukaryota; kingdom Metazoa; phylum Chordata; class Chondrichthyes; order Lamniformes; family Lamnidae; genus Carcharodon; species Carcharodon carcharias. The sequence goes on from NC_054506.1 coordinate 1,509,802, forward strand.
GCGGGACAGTGAGATTAGTTTGGGATTGATACAGGGATATGGGTAGACAGTGGGACAGTGAGATTAGTTTGGGATTGATACAGGGCTAGGGTAAGACAGCAGGACAGTGACATTAGTTTGGGATTGATACAGGGCTATGGGGAGAGAGCGGGACAGTGAGAATAGTTTGGGATTGATACAGGGCTATGGGGAGACAGTGGGACAGTGAGTTAAATTTGGGATTGATACAGGGCTATGGGGAGAGAGTGGGACAGTGGGATTAGTTTGGGATTGATACAGGGCTATGGGGAGACAGTGGGACAGTGGGATTAGTTTGGGGATTGATACAGGGCTATGGGGAGACAGCGGGACAGTGAGAGTAGTTTGGGATTGAGACAGGGCTAGGGGGAGACAGCAGGACAGTGAGATTAGTTTGGGATTGATACAGGACTATGGGGAGAGAGAGGGACAGTGAGATTAGTTTGGGGTTGATACAGGGCTGTGGGGAGACAGTGGGACAGTGAGATTAGTTTGGGATTGATACAGGGCTAGGGGGAGACAGCGGGACAGTGAGATTAGTTTGGGAATGATACAGGGCTATGGGGAGAGAGTGGGACAGTGGGATGAGTTGTGGATTTGTACAGGGCTATGGGGAGAGAGTGGGACAGTGGGATTAATTTGGGGATTGATACAGGGCTATGAGGAGAGAGTGGGGCAGTGAGATTAGTTTGGGATTGATACAGGTATATGGGGAGAGAGTGGGGCAGTGGGATTAGTTTGGGATTGATACAGGGCTATGGGGAGAGAGTGGGGCAGTGAGATTAGTTTGGGTTTGATACAGGGCTGTGGGGAGAGATTGCGACAGTGGGATTAGTTTGGGATTGATACAGGGCAATGGGGAGTGGGCGGGAGAGTGAGATTATTTTGGGATTGATACAGGGCTATGGGGAGACAGTGGGACAGTGAGATTAGTTTGGGATTGATACAGGGCTATGGGGAGAGAGTGGGACAGTGGGATTAGTTTGGGATTGATACTGGGCTATGGGGCGAGAGCGGGACAGTGAGATTAGTTTGGGATTGATACAGGGCTATGGGGAGACAGTGGGACATTGAGATTAGTTTGGGATTGATACAGGGCTATGGGGAGACAGCGGGACAGTGAGATTAGTTTGGGATTGATACAGGGCTAGGGGGAGACAGCAGGACAGTGAGATTAGTTTGGGATTGATACAGGGCTATCGGGAGACAGTGGGACAGTGAGATGAGTTTGGGATTGATACAGGGCTATGGGGAGAGAGTGGGACAGTGGGATTAGTTTGGGATTGATACAGGGCTATGGGGAGACAGCGGGAGAGAGAGATTAGTTTGGGATCGATACAGGGCTATGGGGAGAGAGCGGTACAGTGAAATTAGTTTGGGATTGTTACAGGACTATGGGAAGACAGTGGGACAGTGAGATTAGTTTGGGATTGAGACAGGGCTAGGGGGAGACAGCGGGACAGTGAGATAAGTTTGGGATTGATACAGGGCTAAGGGGATAGAGCGGGACAGTGGGATTAATTTAGGGATTGATACAGGGCTATGGGGAGAGAGTGGGACAGTGGAATTAGTTTGGGGGTTGATACAGGGCTATGGGGAGAGAGTGGGACAGTGGGACTAGTTTGGGGGTTGATACAGGGCTATGGGGAGAGAGCGGGACAGTGGGAATAGTTGGGGGATTGATACAGATCTATGGGGAGAAAGTGTGACAGTGGGATTAGTTTGGTATTGATACAGGGCTAGATGGAGACAGCGGGACAGTGAGATTAGTTTGGGATTGATACAGGGCTAGGGGGAGACAGCAGGACAGTGAGATTAGTTTGGGATTGATACAGGGCTATGGGGAGACATTGGGACAGTGAGATTAGTTTGGGATTGATTACAGGGCCAGGGGGAGACAGCGGGACAGTGAGATAAATTTGGGATTGATACAGGGCTATGGGGAGAGAGTTGGACAGTGGGATTAGTTTGGGATTGATACAGGGCTAGGGGGAGACAGCGGGGAAATGGGATTAGTTTGGAGATTGATACAGGGCTATGGGGAGAGAGCGGGACAGTGAGATTAGTTTGGGATTGATACAGGGCTATGGGGAGACAGTGGGACAGTGAGATTAGTTTGAGATTGATACAGGGCTATGGCGAGACAGCGGGACAGTGAGATTAGTTTGGGAAAAATACAGGGCTATGGGGAGAGAGTGGGACAGTGGGATGGGTTGTGGATTTGTACAGGGCTATGGGGAGAGAGTGGGACAGTGGGATTAGTTTGGGGATTGATACAGGGCTATGGGGAGAGAGTGGGACAGTGGGATTCGTTTGGGATTGATACAGGGCTATGGGGTGAGAGTGGGGCAGTGGGATTAGTTTGGGATTGATACAGGGCTATGGGGAGAGAGAGGGACAGTGGAATTAGATTGTGATTGATACAGGGCTAGGGGGAGAGATTGCGACAGTGGGATTAGTTTGGGATTGATACAGGGCAATGGGGAGAGGGCGGGACAGTGAGATTATTTTGGGATTGATACAGGGCTATGGGGAGACAGTGGGACAGTGAGATTAGTTTGGGATTGATACAGGGCCAGGGGGAGACAGTGGGACAGTGAGATAATTTTGGGATTGATACAGGGCTATGGGGAGAGAGTGGGACAGTGGGATTAGTTTGGGATTGATACAGGGCTAGGGGAAGACAGCGGGGAAGTGGGATTAGTTTGGGGATTGATACAGGGCTAGGGGGAGACAGCGGGACAGTGAGAGTAGTTTGGGATTGATACAGGGCTAGGGGGAGACAGTGGGACAGTGAGATTAGTTTGGGATTGATACAGGGCTAGCGGGAGACAGCGGGACAGTGAGATTAGTTTGGGATTGATACAGGGCTATGGGGTGAGATTTGGACAGTGAGATTAGTTTGGGATTGATACAGGGCTAGGGGGAGAGAGCGCGACAGTGGGATTAGTTTGGGATTGATACAGGGCTATGGGGGGAGAGTGGGACAGTGGGATTAGTTTGGGATTGATACAAGTCTATGGGGAGAAAATGGGACAGTGGGATTAGTTTGGGATTGATACAGGGCTAGGGGGAGACAGCGGGACAGTGAGATAAGTTTGGGATTGATACAGGGCTATGGGGAGAGAGCGGGACAGTGGGATTAGTTTGGGGATTGATACAGGGCTAGGGGGAGACACTGGGACAGTGAGATTAGTTCGGGATTGATACAGCTCTAGGGAGAGACAGCAGGACAGTGAGATGAGTTTGGGATTGATACAGGGCTATGGGGAGAGGGCGGGACAGTGAGATTAGTTTGGGATTTATACAGGGCTATGGGGAGACAGTGGGACAGTGAGATTAGTTTGGGATTGATACAGGGCCAGGGGGAGACAGTGGGACAGTGAGATAAATTTGGGATTGATAGAGGGCTATGGGGAGAGAGTGGGACAGTGGGATTAGTTTGGGATTGATACAGGGCTAGGGGGAGACAGCGGGGAAGTGGGATTAGTTTGGGGATTGATACAGGGCTAAGGGGAGACAGCGGGACAGTGAGAGTAGTTTGGGTTTGATACAGGGCTAGGGGGAGACAGCAGGACAGTGAGATTAGTTTGGGATTGATACAGGGCTATGGGGACAGAGCGGGACAGTGAGATTAGTTTGGGATGGATACAGGGCTATGGGGAGACAGTAGGACAGTGAGATTAGTTTGGGATTGATACAGGGCTAGGGGGAGACAGTGGGACAGTGAGATTAGTTTGGTACTGATAAAGGTATAGGGGGAGACAGCAGGACAGTGAGATTAGTTTGGGACTGATACAGGGCTATGGGGAGAGAGCGTGACAGTGAGATTAGTTTGGGATTGATACAGGGCTATGGGGAGACAGCGGGACAGTGAGATTAGTTTGGGATTGATACAGGGCTTGGGGGAGACAGCAGGACAGTGAGATTAGTTTGGGATTGATAGAGGGCTATGGGGAGACAGTCGAACAGTGAGATGAGTTTGGGATTGATACAGGGCTATGGGGAGAGAGTGGGACAGTGGGATTAGTTTGGGATTGATACAGGGCCATGGGGAGACAGCGGGAGATAGAGATTAGGTTGGGATTGATACAGGGCTATGGGGAGAGAGCGGGACAGTGAGATGAGTTTGGGCTTGATACAGGGCTATGGGGAGACAGTGGGACAGTGAGATTAGTTTGAGATTGATACAGGGCTATGGGGAGAGAGTGGGACAGTGAGATTAGTTTGAGATTGATACAGGGCTAGGGGGCGACAGGGGGACAGTGAGATAAGTTTGGGATTGATACAGGGCTATGGGGAGAGAGCAGGACAGTGGGATTAATTTGGGGGTTGATACAGGGCTATGGGGAGAGAGTGGGACAGTGGGATTAGTTTGGGGATTGATACAGGGCTAGGGGGAGACACTGGGACAGTGAGATTAGTTTGGGATTGATACAGCTCTAGGGGGAGACAGCAGGACAGTGAGATTAGTTTGGGATTGATACAGGGCTATGGGGAGAGGGCGGGACAGTGAGATTAGTTTGGGATTTATACAGGGCTATGGTGAGACAGTGGGACAGTGAGATTAGTTTGGGATTGATACAGGGCTATGGGGAGACAGTGGGACAGTGAGATAAATTTTCGATTGATACAGGGCTAGGGGGAGACAGCGGGACATTGAGATTAGTTTGGGATTGATACAGGGCTATGGGGAGACAGTGGGACAGTGAGATTAGTTTGGGATTTATACAGGGCTAGGGGGAGACAGCGGGACAGTGAGATTAGTTTGGGATTGATACAGGGCTAGCGGGAGAGAGCGGGACAGTGAGATTAGTTTCGGCTTGATACAGGGCTATGGGGAGAGAGCAGGACAGTGAGATTAGTTTGGGATTGATACAGGGCTAGGGGGAGACAGCAGGACAGTGAGATTAGTTTGGGATTGATACAGGGCTATGGGGAGAGAGCGGGACAGTGAGATTAGTTTGGGATTGATACAGGGCTAGGGGGAGACAGCAGGACAGTGAGATTAGTTCGGGTTTGATACAGGGCTATGGGGAGAGAGCGGACAGTGAGATTAGTTTGGGATTGATACAGGGCTATGGGGAGACAGAGGACAGTGAGATTAGTTGGATTGATACAGGGCTAGGGGGAGACAGCAGCACAGTGAGATTAGTTTGGGATTGATACAGGGCTATGGGGAGAGAGCGGGACAGTGAGATTAGTTTGGGATTGGTACAGGGCTATGGGGAGACAGTGGGACAGTGGGATTAGTTTGGGGATTGATACAGGGCTGGGGGGAAACAGCGGGACAGTGAGATTAGTTTGGGGATTGATACAGGGCTGGGGGGAAACAGCGGGACAGTGAGATTAGTTTGGGATTGATACAGGGCTATGGGAGACAGTGGGACAGTGAGATTAGTTTGGGGATTGATACAGGGCTAGGGTAGACAGCGGGACAGTGAGATTAGTTTGGGATTGATACAGGGATATGGGTAGACAGTGGGACAGTGAGATTAGTTTGGGATTGATACAGGGCTAGGGTAAGACAGCAGGACAGTGACATTAGTTTGGGATTGATACAGGGCTATGGGGAGAGAGCGGGACAGTGAGATTAGTTTGGGATTGATACAGGGCTATGGGGAGACAGTGGGACAGTGAGTTAAATTTGGGATTGATACAGGGCTATGGGGAGAGAGTGGGACAGTGGGATTAGTTTGGGATTGATACAGGGCTATGGGGAGACAGTGGGACAGTGGGATTAGTTTGGGTTTGATACAGGGCTAGGGGGAGACAGCGGGACAGTGAGATTAGTTTGGGATTGATACAGGACTATGGGGAGAGAGAGGGACAGTGAGATTAGTTTGGGGTTGATACAGGGCTGTGGGGAGACAGTGGGACAGTGAGATTAGTTTGGGATTGATACAGGGCTAGGGGGAGACAGCGGGACAGTGAGATTAGTTTGGGAATGATACAGGGCTATGGGGAGAGAGTGGGACAGTGGGATTAATTTGGGGATTGATACAGGGCTATGGGGAGAGAGTGGGGCAGTGGGATTAGTTTGGGATTGATACAGGGCTATGGGGAGAGAGTGGGGCAGTGAGATTAGTTTGGGTTTGATACAGGGCTGTGGGGAGAGATTGCGACAGTGGGATTAGTTTGGGATTGATACAGGGCAATGGGGAGTGGGCGTGAGAGTGAGATTATTTTGGGATTGATACAGGGCTATGGGGAGACAGTGGGACAGTGAGATTAGTTTGGGATTGATACAGGGCTATGGGGAGAGAGTGGGACAGTGGGATTAGTTTGGGATTGATACAGGGCTAGGGGGAGACAGTGGGACAGTGAGATTAGTTTGGGATTGATACAGGGCCAGGGGGAGACAGTGGGACAGTGAGATAAATTTGGGATTCATACAGGGCTATGGGGAGAGTGTGGGACAGTGGGATTAGTTTGGGATTGATACAGGGCTAGGGGTAGACAGCGGGGAAGTGGGATTAGTTTGGGGATTGATACAGGGCTAGGGGGAGACAGCGGGACAGTGAGAGTAGTTTGGGATTGATACAGGGCTAGGGGGAGACAGCAGGACATTGAGATTAGATTGGGATTGATACAGGGCTATGGGGAGACAGTGGGACAGTGAGATTAGTTTGGGATTGATACAGGGCTAGCGGGAGACAGCGGGACAGTGAGATTAGTTTGGGATTGATACACGGCTATGGGGTGAGATTGGGACAGTGAGATTAGTTTGGGATTGACACAGGGCTAGGGGGAGAGCGCGGGGCAGTAGGATTAGTTCGGGATTGATACAGGGCTATGGGGTGAAGGTGGGACAGTTGGATTAGTTGGGGATGGATACAGGGCCATGGGGAGAGAGCGGGACAGTGGGATTAGTTTGGGATTGATACAGGGCCATGGGGGGAGAGTGGGACAGTGGGATTAATTTGGGATTGATACAGGCCTAGGGGGAGACAGCGGGACAGTGAGATTAGTTTGGGATTGATACAGGGCTAGGGGGAGACAGCAGGACAGTAAGATTAGTTTGGGATTGATACAGGGCTATGGGGAGAGAGCGGGACAGTGAAATTAGTTTGGGATTGATACAGGGCTATGGGGAGACAGTGGGACATTGAGATTAGATTGGGATTGATACAGGGCTATGGGTAGACAGTGGGACAGTGAGATTAGTTTGGGATTGATAAAGGTCTAGGGGGAGACAGCAGGACAGTGAGATTAGTTTGGGATTGATACAGGGCTATGGGGAGAGAGCGGGACATTGAGATTAGTTTGGGATTGATACAGGGCTATGGGGAGACAGCGGGACAGTGAGATTAGTTTGGGATTGATACAGGGCTAGGGGGAGACAGCAGGACAGTGAGATTAGTTTGGGATTGATACAGGTCTATCGGGAGACAGTGGGACAGTGAGATGAGTTTGGGATTGATACAGGGCTATGGGGAGAGAGTGGGACACTGGGATTAGATTGGGATTGATACAGGGCTATGGGGAGACAGCGGGAGAGAGAGATTAGTTTGGGATTGATACAGGGCTATGGGGAGAGAGCGGGACAGTGAGACTAGTTTGGTATTGATACAGGGCTATGGGGAGACAGTGGGACAGTGAGATTAGTATGGGATTGAGACAGGGCTAGGGGGAGACAGCGGGACAGTGAGATAAGTTTGGGATTGATACAGGGCTAAGGGGAGAGAGCGGGACAGTGGGATTAATTTGGGGATTGATACAGGGCTATGGCGAGAGAGTGGGACAGTGGGATTAGTTTGGGGATTGATACAGGGCTAGGGGGAGACACTGGGACAGTGAGATTAGTTTGGGATTGATACAGCTCTAGGGGGAGACAGCAGGACAGTGAGATTAGTTTGGGATTGATACAGGGCTATGGGGAGAGGGCGGGACAGTGAGATTAGTTTGGGATTTATACAGGGCTATGGGGAGACAGTGGGACAGTGAGATTAGTTTGGGATTGATACAGGGCCAGGGGGAGACAGTGGGACAGTGAGATAAATTTGGGATTGATACAGGGCTATGGGGAGAGAGTGGGACAGTGGGTTAGTTTGGGATTGATACAGGGCTAGGGGGAGACAGCGGGGAAGTGGGATTAGTTTGGGGATTGATACAGGGCTAGGGGGAGACAGCGGGAAAGTGAGAGTAGTTTGGGATTGATACAGGGCTAGGGGGAGACAGCAGGACATTGAGATTCGTTTGGGATTGATACAGGACTATGGGGAGACATTGGGACAGTGAGATTAGTTTGGGATTGATACAGGGCTAGCGGGAGACAGCGGGACAGTGAGATTAGTTTGGGATTGATACAGGGCTATGGGGTGAGATTGGGACAGTGAGATTAGTTTGGGATTGATACAGGGCTAGGTGGAGAGAGCGGGACAGTGAGATTAGTTTGGGATTGATACAGGGCTCTGGGGAGAGAGCTGGACAGTGGGATTAGTTTGGGATTGATACAGGGCTATGGGGGGAGAGTGGGACAGTGGGATTAGTTTGGGATTGATACGAGTTTATGGGGAGAAAGTGGGACAGTGGGATTAGTTTGGGATTGATACAGGCCTAGGGGGAGACAGCGAGAGAGTGAGATTAGTTTGGGATTGATACAGGGCTAGGGGGAGACAGCGGGACAGTGAGATTAGTTTGGGATCGATACAGGGCTATGGGGAGAGAGCAGGACAGTGGGATTAATTTGGGGATTGATACAGGGCTATGGGGAGAGAGCGGGACAGTGGGATTAGTTGGGGGATTGCTACAGATCTATGGTGAGAAAGTGTGACAGTGGGATTAGTTTGGTATTGATACAGGGCTAGATGGAGACAGCGGGACAGTGAGATTAGTTTGGGATTGATACAGGGCTAGGGGGAGACAGCAGGACAGTGAGATTAGTTTGGGATTGATACAGGGCTATGGGGAGAGAGCGGGACAGTAAGATTAGTTTGGGATTGATACAGGGCTATGGGGAGACAGTGGGACAGTGAGATTAGTTTGGGATTGATTACAGGGCCAGGGGGAGACAGCGGGACAGTGAGATAAATTTGGGATTGAAACAGGGCTATGGGGAGAGAGTTGGACAGTGGGATTAGTTTGGGATTGATACAGGGCTAGGGGGAGACAGCGGGGAAGTGGGATTAGTTTGGGGATTGATACAGGGCTATGGGGAGACAGCGGGACAGTGAGAGTAGTTTGGGATTCATACAGGGCTAGGGGGAGACAGCAGGACAGTGAGATTAGTTTGGGATTGATACAGGACTATGGGGAGAGAGAGGGACAGTGAGATTAGTTTGGGATTGATACAGGGCTATGGCGAGACAGCGGGACAGTGAGATTAGTTTGGGAAAGATACAGGGCTATGGGGAGAGAGTGGGACAGTGGGATGAGTTGTGGATTTGTACAGGGCTATGGGGAGAGAGTGGGACAGTGGGATTAGTTTGGGGATTGATACAGGGCTATGGGGAGAGAGTGGGGCAGTGAGATTAGTTTGGGATTGATACAGGGCTATGGGGTGAGAGTGGGGCAGTGGGATTAGTTTGGGATTGATACAGGGCTATGGGGAGAGAGAGGGACAGTGAGATTAGTTTGCGATTGATACAGGGCTAGGGGGAGAGATTGCGAAAGTGGGATTAGTTTGGGATTGATACAGGGCAATGGGGAGAGGGCGGGACAGTGAGATTAGTTTGGGATTGATACAGGGCTATGGGGAGACAGCGGGACAGTGAGATTAGTTTAGGATTGATACAGGGCCAGGGGGAGACAGTGGGACAGTGAGATAATTTTGTGATTGATACAGGGCTATGGGGAGAGAGTGGGACAGTGGGATTAGTTTGGGATTGATACAGGGCTAGGGGGAGACAGCGGGGAAGTGGGATTAGTTTGGGGATTGATACAGGGCTAGGGGGAGACAGCGGGACAGTGAGAGTAGTTTGGGATTGATACAGGGCTAGGGGGAGACAGCAGGACATTGAGATTAGTTTGGGATTGATACAGGGCTATGGGGAGACAGTGGGACAGTGAGATTAGTTTGGGATTGATACGAGTTTATGGGGAGAAAGTGGGACAGTGGGATTAGTTTGGGATTGATACAGGCCTAGGGGGAGACAGCGAGAGAGTGAGATTAGTTTGGGATTGATGAAGGGCAAGGGGGAGACAGCAGGGCAGTGAGATTAGTTTGGGATTGATACAGGGCTAGGGGGAGACAGCGGGACAGTGAGATTAGTTTGGGATCGATACAGGGCTATGGGGAGAGAGCAGGACAGTGGGATTAATTTGGGGATTGATACAGGGCTATGGGGAGAGAGCGGGACAGTGGGATTAGTTGGGGGATTGCTACAGATCTATGGTGAGAAAGTGTGACAGTGGGATTAGTTTGGTATTGATACAGGGCTAGATGGAGACAGCGGGACAGTGAGATTAGTTTGGGATTGATACAGGGCTAGGGGGAGACAGCAGGACAGTGAGATTAGTTTGGGATTGATACAGGGCTATGGGGAGAGAGCGGGACAGTAAGATTAGTTTGGGATTGATACAGGGCTATGGGGAGACAGTGGGACAGTGAGATTAGTTTGGGATTGATTACAGGGCCAGGGGGAGACAGCGGGACAGTGAGATAAATCTGGGATTGATACAGGGCTATGGGGAGAGAGTTGGACAGTGGGATTAGTTTGGGATTGATACAGGGCTAGGGGGAGACAGCGGGGAAGTGGGATTAGTTTGGGGATTGATACAGGGCTAGGGGGAGACAGCAGGACAGTGAGATTAGTTTGGGATTGATACAGGGCTATGGGGAGAGAGCAGGGCAGTGAGATTAGTTTGGGATTGATACAGGACTATGGGGAGAGAGAGGGACAGTGAGATTAGTTTGGGATTGATACAGGACTATGGGGAGAGAGAGGGACAGTGAGATTAGTTTCGGATTGATACAGGGCTATGGGGAGAGAGCAGGGCAGTGAGATTAGTTTGGGATTGATACAGGGCTATGGGGAGAGAGAGGGACAGTGAGATTAGTTTGGATTGATACAGGACTATGGGAGAGAGAGGGACAGTGAGATTAGTTTGGGATTGATACAGGGCTATGGGGAGACAGTGGGACAGTGAGATTAGTTTGGGATTGATACAGGGCTATGGGGAGACAGCGGGACAGTGAGATTAGTTTGGGATTGATACAGGGCTATGGGGAGAGAGTCGGACAGTGGGATTAGTTTGGGATTGATACAGGGCTATGGGGAGAGAGTGGGACAGTGGGATTAGTTTGGGATTGATACAGGGCTATGGGGAGAGAGTGGGACAGTGAGATTAGTTTGGGATTGATACAGGGCTATGGGGAGAGAGTGGGACAGTGAGATTAGTTTGGGATTGATACAGGGCTATGGGGAGAGAGCGGGACAGTGGATTAGTTTGGGATTGATACAGGGCTATGGGGAGAGAGTGGGACAGTGGATTAGTTTGGGATTGATACAAGTCTATGGGGAGAAAATGGGACAGTGGGATTAGTTTGGGATTGATACAGGCCTAGGGGGAGACAGCGAGAGGGTGAGATTAGTTTGGGATTGATGAAGGGCTAGGGGGAGACAGCAGGACAGTAAGATTAGTTTGGGATTGATACAGGGCTATGGGGAGACAGTGGGACATGAGATTAGTTTGGGATTGATACAGGGCTATGGATAGACAGTGGGACAGTGAGATTAGTTTGGGATTGATAAAGGTCTAGGGGGAGACAGCAGGACAGTGAGATTAGTTTGGGACTGATACAGGGCTATGGGGAGAGAGCGGGACAGTGAGATTAGTTTGGGATTGATACAGGGCTATGGGGAGACAGCGGGACAGTGAGATTAGTTTGGGATTGATACAGGGCTAGGGGGAGACAGCAGGACAGTGAGATTAGTTTGGGATTGATACAGGGCTATGGGGAGACAGTCGGACAGTGAGATGAGTTTGGGATTGATACAGGGCTATGGGGAGAGAGTGGGACAGTGGGATTAGTTTGGGATTGATACAGGGCTATGGGGAGAGAGTGGGACAGTGAGATTAGTTTGGGATTGATACAGGGCTATGGGGAGAGAGCGGGAGAGTGAGATTAGTTTGGGATTGATACAGGGCTATGGGGAGACAGTGGGACAGTGAGATTAGTTTGGGATTGATACAGGGCTATGGGGAGACAGTGGGACAGTGAGATTAGTTTGGGATTGATACAGGGCTATGGGGAGAGAGCGGGACAGTGAGATTAGTTTGGGATTGATACAGGGCTATGGGGAGAGAGTGGGACAGTGGGATTAGTTTGGGGATTGATACAGGGCTATGGGGAGAGAGTGGGACAGTGGATTAGTTTGGGATTGATACAGGGCTAGGGGGAGACAGCTGGGACAGTGAGATTAGTTTGGGATTGATACAGGCTATGGGGAGACAGCAGGACAGTGAGATTAGTTTGGGATTGATACAGGGCTATGGGGAGAGGGCGGGACAGTGAGATTAGTTTGGGATTGATACAGGGCTATGGGGAGACAGTGGGACAGTGAGATTAGTTTGGGATTGATACAGGGCTATGGGGAGACAGTGGGACAGTGAGATTAGTTTGGGATTGATACAGGGCTATGGGGAGAAAGTGGGACAGTGGGATTAGTTTGGGATTGATACAGGGCTAGGGGGAGACAGCGGGACAGTGAGATTAGTTTGGGATTGATACAGGGCTAGGGGGAGACAGCAGGACAGTGAGATTAGTTTGGGATTGATACAGGGCTATGGGGAGAGAGCGGGACAGTGAGATTAGTTTGGGATTGATACAGGGCTATGGGGAGACAGTGGGACAGTGAGATTAGTTTGGGATTGATACAGGGCTATGGGGAGAGAGTGGGACAGTGAGATTAGTTTGGGATTGATACAGGGCTATGGGGAGAGATTGGGACAGTGAGATTAGTTTGGGATTGATACAGGGCTAGGGGGAGAGAGCGGGACAGTGAGATTAGTTTGGGATTGATACAGGGCTATGGGGAGAGAGCGGGACAGTGGGATTAGTTTGGGATTGATACAGGGCTATGGGGGGAGAGTGGGACAGTGGGATTAGTTTGGGATTGATACAAGTTTATGGGGAGAAAGTGGGACAGTGGGATTAGTTTGGGATTGATACAGGCCTAGGGGGAGACAGCGAGAGAGTGAGATTAGTTTGGGATTGATACAGGGCTAGGGGGAGACAGCGGGACAGTGAGATTAGTTTGGGATCGATACAGGGCTATGGGGAGAGAGCAGGACAGTGGGATTAATTTGGGGATTGATACAGGGCTATGGGGAGAGAGCGGGACAGTGGGATTAGTTGGGGGATTGCTACAGATCTTTGGTGAGAAAGTGTGACAGTGGGATTAGTTTGGTATTGATACAGGGCTAGATGGAGACAGCGGGACAGTGAGATTAGTTTGGGATTGATACAGGGCTAGGGGGAGACAGCAGGACAGTGAGATTAGTTTGGGATTGATACAGGGCTATGGGGAGAGAGCGGGACAGTAAGATTAGTTTGGGATTGATACAGGGCTATGGGGAGACAGTGGGACAGTGAGATTAGTTTGGGATTGATTACAGGGCCAGGGGGAGACAGCGGGACAGTGAGATAAATTTGGGATTGAAACAGGGCTATGGGGAGAGAGTTGGACAGTGGGATTAGTTTGGGATTGATACAGGGCTAGGGGGAGACAGCGGGGAAGTGGGATTAGTTTGGGGATTGATACAGGGCTATGGGGAGACAGCGGGACAGTGAGAGTAGTTTGGGATTCATACAGGGCTAGGGGGAGACAGCAGGACAGTGAGATTAGTTTGGGATTGATACAGGACTATGGGGAGAGAGAGGGACAGTGAGATTAGTTTGGGATTGATACAGGGCTATGGCGAGACAGCGGGACAGTGAGATTAGTTTGGGAAAGATACAGGGCTATGGGGAGAGAGTGGGACAGTGGGATGAGTTGTGGATTTGTACAGGGCTATGGGGAGAGAGTGGGACAGTGGGATTAGTTTGGGGATTGATACAGGGCTATGGGGAGAGAGTGGGGCAGTGAGATTAGTTTGGGATTGATACAGGGCTATGGGGTGAGAGTGGGGCAGTGGGATTAGTTTGGGATTGATACAGGGCTATGGGGAGAGAGAGGGACAGTGAGATTAGTTTGCGATTGATACAGGGCTAGGGGGAGAGATTGCGAAAGTGGGATTAGTTTGGGATTGATACAGGGCAATGGGGAGAGGGCGGGACAGTGAGATTAGTTTGGGATTGATACAGGGCTATGGGGAGACAGCGGGACAGTGAGATTAGTTTAGGATTGATACAGGGCCAGGGGGAGACAGTGGGACAGTGAGATAATTTTGTGATTGATACAGGGCTATGGGGAGAGAGTGGGACAGTGGGATTAGTTTGGGATTGATACAGGGCTAGGGGGAGACAGCGGGGAAGTGGGATTAGTTTGGGGATTGATACAGGGCTAGGGGGAGACAGCGGGACAGTGAGAGTAGTTTGGGATTGATACAGGGCTAGGGGGAGACAGCAGGACATTGAGATTAGTTTGGGATTGATACAGGGCTATGGGGAGACAGTGGGACAGTGAGATTAGTTTGGGATTGATACGAGTTTATGGGGAGAAAGTGGGACAGTGGGATTAGTTTGGGATTGATACAGGCCTAGGGGGAGACAGCGAGAGAGTGAGATTAGTTTGGGATTGATGAAGGGCAAGGGGGAGACAGCAGGGCAGTGAGATTAGTTTGGGATTGATACAGGGCTAGGGGGAGACAGCGGGACAGTGAGATTAGTTTGGGATCGATACAGGGCTATGGGGAGAGAGCAGGACAGTGGGATTAATTTGGGGATTGATACAGGGCTATGGGGAGAGAGCGGGACAGTGGGATTAGTTGGGGGATTGCTACAGATCTATGGTGAGAAAGTGTGACAGTGGGATTAGTTTGGTATTGATACAGGGCTAGATGGAGACAGCGGGACAGTGAGATTAGTTTGGGATTGATACAGGGCTAGGGGGAGACAGCAGGACAGTGAGATTAGTTTGGGATTGATACAGGGCTATGGGGAGAGAGCGGGACAGTAAGATTAGTTTGGGATTGATACAGGGCTATGGGGAGACAGTGGGACAGTGAGATTAGTTTGGGATTGATTACAGGGCCAGGGGGAGACAGCGGGACAGTGAGATAAATCTGGGATTGATACAGGGCTATGGGGAGAGAGTTGGACAGTGGGATTAGTTTGGGATTGATACAGGGCTAGGGGGAGACAGCGGGGAAGTGGGATTAGTTTGGGGATTGATACAGGGCTAGGGGGAGACAGCAGGACAGTGAGATTAGTTTGGGATTGATACAGGACTATGGGGAGAGAGAGGGACAGTGAGATTAGTTTCGGATTGATACAGGGCTATGGGGAGAGAGCAGGGCAGTGAGATTAGTTTGGGATTGATACAGGACTATGGGGAGAGAGAGGGACAGTGAGATTAGTTTGGGATTGATACAGGACTATTGGGAGAGAGAGGGACAGTGAGATTAGTTTGGGATTGATACAGGACTATGGGGAGACAGTGGGACAGTGAGATTAGTTTGAGATTGATACAGGGCTATGGCGAGACAGCGGGACAGTGAGATTAGTTTGGGAAAGATACAGGGCTATGGGGAGAGAGTGCGACAGTGGGATGAGTTGTGGATTTGTACAGGGCTATGGGGAGAGAGTGGGGCAGTGGGATTAGTTTGGGGATTGATACAGGGCTATGGGGAGAGAGCGGGGCAGTAAGATTAGTTCGGGATTGATACAGGGCTATGGGGTGAAGGTGGGACAGTTGGATTAGTTGGGGATTGATACAGGGCCATGGGGAGAGAGCGGGACAGTGGGATTAGTTTGGGATTGATACAGGGCTTTGGGTGAGAGTGGGACAGTGGGAGTAGTTTGGGATTGATACAAGTCTATGGGGAGAAAATGGGACAGTGGGATTAGTTTGGGATTGATACAGGCCTAGGGGGAGACAGCGGGACAGTGAGATTAGTTTGGGATTGATACAGGGCTAGGGGGAGACAGCAGGACAGTAAGATTAGTTTGGGATTGATACAGGGCTATGGGGAGACAGTGGGACATGAGATTAGTTTGGGATTGATACAGGGCTATGGGTAGACAGTGGGACAGTGAGATTAGTTTGGGATTGATAAAGGTCTAGGGGGAGACAGCAGGACAGTGAGATTAGTTTGGGACTGCTACAGGGCTATGGGGAGAGAGCGGGACAGTGAGATTAGTTTGGGATTGATACAGGGCTATGGGGAGACAGCGGGACAGTGAGATTAGTTTGGGATTGATACAGGGCTAGGGGGAGACAGCAGGACAGTGAGATTAGATTGGGATTGATACAGGGCTATGGGGAGACAGTCGGACAGTGAGATGAGTTTGGGATTGATACAGGGCTATGGGGAGAGAGTGGGACAGTGGGATTAGTTTGGGATTGATACAGGGCCATGGGGAGACAGCGGGAGAGAGAGATTAGTTTGGGCTTGATACAGGGCTATGGGGAGAGAGCGGGAGAGTGTGATTAGTTTGGGATTGATACAGCGCTATGGGGAGACAGTGGGACAGTGAGATTAGTTTGAGATTGATACAGGGCTAGGGGGCGACAGGGGGACAGTGAGATAAGTTTGGGATTGATACAGGGCTATGGGGAGAGAGCGGGACAGTGGGATTTATTTGGGGATTGATACAGGGCTATGGGGAGAGAGTGGGACAGTGGGATTAGTTTGGGGGTTGATACAGGGCTATGGGGAGAGAGTGGGACAGTGGGATTAGTTTGGGGATTGATACAGGGCTAGGGGGAGACACTGGGACAGTGAGATTAGTTTGGGATTGATACAGCTCTTGGGGGAGACAGCAGGACAGTGAGATTAGTTTGGGATTGATACAGGGCTATGGGGAGAGGGCGGGACAGTGAGATTAGTTTGGGATTTATACAGGGCTATGGGGAGACAGTGGGACAGTGAGATTAGTTTGGGATTTATACAGGGCTATGGGGAGACAGTGGGACAGTGAGATTACTTTGGGATTGATACAGGGCTAGGGGGAGACAGCGGGGAAGTGGGATTGGTTTGGGGATTGATACAGGGCTTGGGGGAGATAGCGGGACAGTGAGAGTAGTTTGGGATTGATACAGGACTAGGGGGAGACAGCAGGACAGTGAGATTAGTTTGGGATTGATACAGGGCTATGGGGAGAGAGCGGGACAGTGAGATTAGTTTGGGTTGGATACAGGGCTATGGGGAGACAGTAGGACAGTGAGATTAGTTTGGGATTGATACAGGGCTAGGGGGAGACAGCGGGACAGTGAGATTAGTTTGGGATTGATACAGGTATATGGGGAGAGAGTGGGACAGTGGGATTAATTTGGGGATTGATACAGGGCTATGGGGAGAGAGTGGAACAGTGGGATTAGTTTGGGGATTGATACAGAGCTATTCGGAGAGAGCGGGACAGTGGGATTAGTTTGGGGATTGATACAGGGCTATGGGGAGAGAGTGGGACAGTGAGAGTAGTTTGGGATTGATACAGGGATAGGGGGAGACAGCGGGGAAGTGGGATTAGTTTGGGGATTGATACAGGGCTGGGGGAGACAGCGGGACAGTGAGAGTAGTTTGGGATTGATACAGGGCTAGGGGGAGACAGCAGGACATTGAGATTAGTTTGGGATTGATACAGGGCTATGGGGAGACAGTGGGATAGTGAGATTAGTTTGGGATTGATACAGGGCTATGGGGAGAGAGTGGGACAGTGGGATTAGTTTGGGATTGATACAGGGCCATGGGGAGACAGCGGGAGAGAGAGATTAGTTTGGGCTTGATACAGGGCTATGGGGAGAGAGCGGGACAGTGAGATGAGTTTGGGCTTGATACAGGGCTATGGGGAGACAGTGGGACAGTGAGATTAGTTTTGGATTGATACAGGGCTATGGGGAGACAGTGGGACAGTGAGATTAGTTTGAGATTGATACAGGGCTAGGGGGCGACAGGGGGACAGTGAGATAAATTTGGGATTGATACAGGGCTATGGGGAGAGAGTAGGACAGTGGGATTAGTTTGGGATTCATACAGGGCTATGGGGAGAGAGTGGGACAGTGGGATTAGTTTGGGGGTTGATACAGGGCCATGGGGAGAGAGTGGGACAGTGGGATTAGTTTGGGGATTGATACAGGGCTAGGGGGAGACACTGGGACAGTGAGATTAGTTTGGGATTGATACAGCTCTTGGGGGAGACAGCAGGACAGTGAGATTAGTTTGGGATTGATACAGGGCTATGGGGAGAGGGCGGGACAGTGAGATTAGTTTGGGATTTATACAGGGCTATGGGGAGACAGTGGGACAGTGAGATTAGTTTGGGATTTATACAGGGCTATGGGGAGACAGTGGGACAGTGAGATTACTTTGGGATTGATACAGGGCTAGGGGGAGACAGCGGGGAAGTGGGATTGGTTTGGGGATTGATACAGGGCTTGGGGGAGACAGCGGGACAGTGAGATTAGTTTGGGATTGATACAGGGCTAGGGGGAGAGAGCGGGACAGTGAGATTAGTTTGGGATTGATACAGGGCTATGGGGAGAGAGCGGGACAGTGAGATTAGTTTGGGATTGATACAGGGCTATGGGGAGACAGTGGACAGTGAGATTAGTTTGGGATTGATACAGGGCTATGGGGAGAGAGCGGGACAGTGAGATTAGTTTGGGATTGATACAGGGCTATGGGGAGAGAGTGGGACAGTGGATTAGTTTGGGGATTGATACAGGGCTATGGGGAGACAGCGGGGAAGTGGGATTAGTTTGGGGATTGATACAGGGCTATGGGGAGACAGCGGGACAGTGAGATTAATTTGGGATTGATACAGGACTATGGGGAGAGAGAGGGACAGTGAGATTAGTTTGGGATTGATACAGGGCTATGGGGAGACAGTGGGACAGTGAGATTAGTTTGGGATTGATACAGGGCTAGGGGGAGACAGCGGGACAGTGAGAGTAGTTTGGGATTCATACAGGGCTAGGGGGAGACAGCAGGACAGTGAGATTAGTTTGGGATTGATACAGGGCTATGGGGAGACAGTGGGACAGTGAGATTAGTTTGGGATTGATACAGGGCTAGCGGGAGACAGCGGGACAGTGAGATTAGTTTGGGATTGATACAGGGCTATGGGGTGAGATTGGGACAGTGAGATTAGTTTGGGATTGATACAGGGCTAGCGGGAGAGAGCGGGACAGTGAGATTAGTTTGGGATTGCTACAGGGCTATGGGGAGAGAGCGGGCAGTAGGATTAGTTCGGGATTGATACAGGGCTATGGTTGAAGGTGGGACAGTTGGATTAGTTGGGGATTGATACAGGGCCATGGGGAGAGAGCGGGACAGTGAGATAAGTTTGGGATTGATACAGGGCTATGGGGAGAGAGTGGGACAGTGGGATTAGTTTGGGGATTGATACAGGGCTATGGGGAGAGAGTGGGACAGTGGGATTAGTTTGGGGGTTGATACAGGGCCATGGGGAGAGAGTGGGACAGTGGGATTAGTTTGGGGATTGATACAGGGCTAGGGGGAGACACTGGGACAGTGAGATTAGTTTGGGATTGATACAGCTCTAGGGGGAGACAGCAGGACAGTGAGATTAGTTTGGGATTGATACAGGGCTATGGGGAGAGGGCGGGACAGTGAGATTAGTTTGGGATTGATACAGGGCTATGGGGAGAGAGCGGGACAGTGGGATTTATTTGGGGATTGATACAGGGCTATGGGGAGAGAGTGGGACAGTGGGATTAGTTTGGGGGTTGATACAGGGCCATGGGGAGAGAGTGGGACAGTGGGATTAGTTTGGGGATTGATACAGGGCTAGGGGGAGACACTGGGACAGTGCGATTAGTTTGGGATTGATACAGCTCTTGGGGGAGACAGCAGGACAGTGAGATTAGTTTGGGATTGATACAGGGCTATGGGGAGAGGGCGGGACAGTGAGATTAGTTTGGGATTTATACAGGGCTATGGGGAGAGAGTGGGACAGTGAGATTAGTTTGGGATTTATACAGGGCTATGGGGAGACAGTGGGACAGTGAGATTACTTTGGGATTGATACAGGGCTAGGGGGAGACAGCGGGGAAGTGGGATTGGTTTGGGGATTGATACAGGGCTTGGGGGAGATAGCGGGACAGTGAGAGTAGTTTGGGATTGATACAGGACTAGGGGGAGACAGCAGGACAGTGAGATTAGTTTGGGATTGATACAGGGCTATGGGGAGAGAGCGGGACAGTGAGATTAGTTAGGGATTGATACAGGGCTATGGGGAGAGAGCGGGACAGTGAGATTAGTTTGGCAATGATACAGGGCTATGGGGAGACAGTGGGACATTGAGATTAGTTTGGGATTGATACAGGGCTATGGGTAGACAGTGGGACAGTGAGATTAGTTTGGGATTGATAAAGGTCTAGGGGGAGACATCAGGACAGTGAGATTAGTTTGGGATTTATACAGGGCTATGGGGAGAGAGCGGGACAGTGAGATTAGTTTGGGATTGATACAGGGCTATGGGGAGACAGCGGGACAGTGAGATTAGTTTGGGATTGATACAGGGCTAGGGGGAGAGAGCAGGACAGTGAGATTAGTTTGGGATTGATACAGGGCTATGGGGAGACAGTGGGACAGTGAGATTAGTTTGGGATTGATAAAGGGCTATGGGTAGAGAGTGGGAATGTGGGATTAGTTTGGGATTGATACAGGTCTACGGGGAGACAGCAGGACAGTGAGATTAGTTTGGGATTGATACAGGGCTATGGGGAGAGAGCGGGACAGTGAGATTAGTTTGGGATTGATACAGGGCTATGGGGAGACAGTGGGATAGTGAGATTAGTTTGGGATTGATACAGGGCTATGGGGAGACAGCGGGAGAGAGAGATTAGTTTGGGATTGATACAGGGCAATGGGGAGACAGTGGGACAGTGAGATTAGTTTGGGATTGATACAGGGCTCGGGGGAGACAGCGGGACAGTGAGATAAGTTTGGGATTGATACAGGGCTAGGGGGAGACACTGGGACAGTGAGATTAGTTCGGGATTGATACAGCTCTAGGGGGAGACAGCAGGACAGTGAGATGAGTTTGGGATTGATACAGGGCTATGGGGAGAGGGAGGGACAGTGAGATTAGTTTGGGATTTATACAGGGCTATGGGGAGACAGTGGGACAGTGAGATTAGTTTGGGATTTATACAGGGCCAGGGGGAGACAGTGGGACAGTGAGATAAATTTGGGATTGATACAGGGCTATGGGGAGAGAGTGGGACAGTGGGATTAGTTTGGGATTGATACAGGGCTAGGCGGAGACAGCGGGGAAGAGGGATTAGTTTGGGGATTGATACAGGGCTAGGGGGAGACAGCCGGACAGTGAGAGAAGTTTGGGATTGATACAGGGCTAGGGGGAGACAGCAGGACAGTGAGATTGGTTTGGGATTGATACAGGGCTATGGGGACAGAGCAGGACAGTGAGATTAGTTTGGGATGGATACAGGGCTATGGGGAGACAGTAGGACAGTGAGATTAGTTTGGGATTGATACAGGGCTAGGGGGAGACAGCGGGACAGTGAGATTAGTTTGGGATTGATACAGGGCTATGGGGAGAGAGTGGGACAGTGGCATTAATTTGGGTTTTGATACAGGGCTATGGGGAGAGAGTGGAACAGTGGGATTAGTTTGGGGATGGATACAGAGCTATGGGGACAG
This sequence comes from Carcharodon carcharias, assembly GCF_017639515.1. Taxonomy (NCBI): domain Eukaryota; kingdom Metazoa; phylum Chordata; class Chondrichthyes; order Lamniformes; family Lamnidae; genus Carcharodon; species Carcharodon carcharias. The sequence goes on from NC_054506.1 coordinate 1,531,555, forward strand.
AGTGGGACAGTGGGATTAGTTTGGGGATTGATACAGGGCTATGGGAAGAGAGTCGGGCAGTGAGATTAGTTTGGGATTGATACAGGGCTATGGGGAGAGAGTGGGGCACTGGGATTAGTTTGGGATTGATACAGGGCTAGGGGGAGACAGCGGGACAGAGAGATTAGTTTGGGATTGATGAAGGGCTAGGGGGAGACAGCAGGACAGTAAGATTAGTTTCGGCTTGATACAGGGCTATGGGGAGAGAGCAGGACAGTGAGATTAGTTTGGGATTGATACAGGGCTAGGGGGAGACAGCAGGACAGTGAGATTAGTTTGGGATTGAAACAGGGCTATGGGGAGAGAGCGGGACAGTGAGATTAGTTTGGGATTGATACACGGCTGGGGAAGACAGCAGGACAGTGAGATTAGTTCGGGTTTGATACAGGGCTATGGGGAGAGAGTGGGAAAATGGGATTAGTTTGGGATTGATAGAGGGCTATGGGTAGACAGCGGGGAAGTGGGATTAGTTTGGGGATTGATACAGGTGTAGGGGGAGACAGCGGGACAGTGAGATTAGTTTGGGATTGATAGACGGCTAGGGGGAGACAGCAGGACAGTGAGATTAGTTTGGGATTGATACAGGGCTATGGGGAGAGAGCGGGACAGTGAGATTAGTTTGGGTTTGATACAGGGCTATGGGGAGACAGTGGGACAGTGAGAATAGTTTGGGATTGATACAGGGCTAGGGGGAGACAGCGGGACAGTGAGATTAGTTTGGAATTGATACAGGGCTATAGGGAGAGAGTGGGACAGTAGAATTAGTTCGGGATTGATACAGGGCTTTGGGGTGAAGGTGGGACAGTGGGATTAGTTTGGGGATTGATACAGGGCTATGGGGAGAAAATGGAACAGTGGGATTAGTTTGGGGATTGATACAGGGCTATGGGGAGAAAGTGGGACAGTGGGATTAGTTTGGGGATTGATACAGGGCTATGGGGAGAGAGAGGGACATTGGGATTAGTTTGGGATTGTTACAGGGCTGTGGGGAGAGATTGCGACAGTGGGATTAGTTTGGGATTGATACAGGGCTATGGGGAGAGAGCGGGGCAGTAGAATTAGTTCGGGATTGATACGGGGCTATGGGGTGAAGGTGGGACAGTGGGATTAGTTTGGGGATTGATACAGGGCTATGGGGAGAGAGCGGGGCACTGGGCTTAGTTTGTGATTGATAGAGGGCTATGGGGTGAGATTGGGACAATGGGATTAGTTGGGGATTGATACAGGGCTATGGGGAGAGAGTGGGACAGTGGGATTAGTTTGGAATTGATACAGGCCTAGGGGGCGACAGCGGGAGAGTGAGATTAGTTTGGGATTGATGAAGGGCTAGGGGGAGTCAGCAGGAAAGTGAGATTATTTGGGATTGATACAGGGCTAGGGGAGGACAGCAGGACAGTGAGAGTAGTTTGGGATTGATACAGGGCTAGGGGAGGACAGCAGGACAGTGAGATTAGTTTGGGATTGATACAGGGCTATGGGGAGGGAGCGGGACAGTGAGATTAGTTTAGGATTGATACAGGGCTATGGGGAGATAGTGGGACATTGAGATTAGTTTGGGATTGATACAGGGCTATGGGTAGACAGTGGGACAGTGAGATTAGTTTGGGATTGATACAGGGCTAGGGGGAGACAGCAGGACAGTGAGATTAGTTTGGGATTGATACAGGGCTATGGGGAGAGAGCGGGACAGTTGAATTAATTTGGGGATTGATACAGGGCTATGGGGAGAGAGTGGGACAGTGGGATTAGATTGGGGTTTGATACAGGGCTATGGGGAGAGAGTGGGACAGTGGGATTAGTTTGGGGATTGATACAGGGCTAGGGGGAGACACTGGGACAGTGAGATTAGTTTGGGATTGATACAGCTCTAGGGGGAGACAGCAGGACAGTGAGATTAGTTTGGGATTGATACAGGGCTATGGGGAGAGAGTGGGACAGTGGGATTAGTTTGGGATTGATACAGGGATAGGGGGAGACAGCGGGGAAGTGGGATTAGTTTGGGGATTGATACAGGGCCATGGGGAGACAGCGGGAGAGAGAGATTAGTTTGGGCTTGATACAGGGCTATGGGGAGAGAGCGGGAGAGTGTGATTAGTTTGGGATTGATACAGGGCTATGGGGAGACAGTGGGACAGTGAGATTAGTTTGAGATTGATACAGGGCTAGGGGGCGACAGGGGGACAGTGAGATAAGTTTGGGATTGATACAGGGCTATGGGGAGAGAGCGGGACAGTGGGATTTATTTGGGGATTGATACAGGGCTATGGGGAGAGAGTGGGACAGTGGGATTAGTTTGGGGGTTGATACAGGGCTATGGGGAGAGAGTGGGACAGTGGGATTAGTTTGGGGATTGATACAGGGCTAGGGGGAGACACTGGGACAGTGAGATTAGTTTGGGATTGATACAGCTCTTGGGGGAGACAGCAGGACAGTGAGATTAGTTTGGGATTGATACAGGGCTATGGGGAGAGGGCGGGACAGTGAGATTAGTTTGGGATTTATACAGGGCTATGGGGAGACAGTGGGACAGTAAGATTAGTTTGGGATTTATACAGGGCTATGGGGAGACAGTGGGACAGTGAGATTACTTTGGGATTGATACAGGGCTAGGGGGAGACAGCGGGGAAGTGGGATTGGTTTGGGGATTGATACAGGGCTTGGGGGAGATAGCGGGACAGTGAGAGTAGTTTGGGATTGATACAGGACTAGGGGGAGACAGCAGGACAGTGAGATTAGTTTGGGATTGATACAGGGCTATGGGGAGAGAGCGGGACAGTGAGATTAGTTTGGGTTGGATACAGGGCTATGGGGAGACAGTAGGACAGTGAGATTAGTTTGGGATTGATACAGGGCTAGGGGGAGACAGCGGGACAGTGAGATTAGTTTGGGATTGATACAGGTATATGGGGAGAGAGTGGGACAGTGGGATTAATTTGGGGATTGATACAGGGCTATGGGGAGAGAGTGGAACAGTGGGATTAGTTTGGGGATTGATACAGAGCTATTCGGAGAGAGCGGGACAGTGGGATTAGTTTGGGGATTGATACAGGGCTATGGGGAGAGAGTGGGACAGTGAGAGTAGTTTGGGATTGATACAGGGATAGGGGGAGACAGCGGGGAAGTGGGATTAGTTTGGGGATTGATACAGGGCTGGGGGAGACAGCGGGACAGTGAGAGTAGTTTGGGATTGATACAGGGCTAGGGGGAGACAGCAGGACATTGAGATTAGTTTGGGATTGATACAGGGCTATGGGGAGACAGTGGGATAGTGAGATTAGTTTGGGATTGATACAGGGCTATGGGGAGAGAGTGGGACAGTGGGATTAGTTTGGGATTGATACAGGGCCATGGGGAGACAGCGGGAGAGAGACATTAGTTTGGGCTTGATACAGGGCTATGGGGAGAGAGCGGGAGAGTGAGATGAGTTTGGGCTTGATACAGGGCTATGGGGAGACAGTGGGACAGTGAGATTAGTTTGGGATTGATACAGGGCTATGGGGAGACAGTGGGACAGTGAGATTAGTTTGAGATTGATACAGGGCTAGGGGGCGACAGGGGGACAGTGAGATAAGTTTGGGATTGATACAGGGCTATGGGGAGAGAGCGGGACAGTGGGATTTATTTGGGGATTGATACAGGGCTATGGGGAGAGAGTGGGACAGTGGGATTAGTTTGGGGGTTGATACAGGGCCATGGGGAGAGAGTGGGACAGTGGGATTAGTTTGGGGATTGATACAGGGCTAGGGGGAGACACTGGGACAGTGAGATTAGTTTGGGATTGATACAGCTCTTGGGGGAGACAGCAGGACAGTGAGATTAGTTTGGGATTGATACAGGGCTATGGGGAGAGGGCGGGACAGTGAGATTAGTTTGGGATTTATACAGGGCTATTGGGAGACAGTGGGACAGTGAGATTAGTTTGGGATTTATACAGGGCTATGGGGAGACAGTGGGACAGTGAGATTACTTTGGGATTGATACAGGGCTAGGGGGAGACAGCGGGGAAGTGGGATTGGTTTGGGGATTGATACAGGGCTTGGGGGAGATAGCGGGACAGTGAGAGTAGTTTGGGATTGATACAGGACTAGGGGGAGACAGCAGGACAGTGAGATTAGTTTGGGATTGATACAGGGCTATGGGGAGAGAGCGGGACAGTGAGATTAGTTTGGGTTGGATACAGGGCTATGGGGAGACAGTAGGACAGTGAGATTAGTTTGGGATTGATACAGGGCTAGGGGGAGACAGCGGGACAGTGAGATTAGTTTGGGATTGATACAGGTATATGGGGAGAGAGTGGGACAGTGGCATTAATTTGGGGATTGATACAGGGCTATGGGGAGAGAGTGGAACAGTGGGATTAGTTTGGGGATTGATACAGAGCTATTCGGAGAGAGCCGGACAGTGGGATTAGTTTGGGGATTGATACAGGGCTATGGGGAGAGAGTGGGACAGTGAGAGTAGTTTGGGATTGATACAGGGATAGGGGGAGACAGCGGGGAAGTGGGATTAGTTTGGGGATTGATACAGGGCTGGGGGAGACAGCGGGACAGTGAGAGTAGTTTGGGATTGATACAGGGCTAGGGGGAGACAGCAGGACATTGAGATTAGTTTGGGATTGATACAGGGCTATGGGGAGACAGTGGGATAGTGAGATTAGTTTGGGATTTATACAGGGCTAGCGGGAGACAGCGGGACAGTGAGATTAGATGGGAATGATACAGGGCTATGGGGTGAGATTCGAACAGTGAGATTAGTTTGGGATTGATACAGGGCTAGCGGGAGAGAGCGGGACAGTGAGATTAGTTTGGGATTGCTACAGGGCTATGGGGAGAGAGCGGGGCAGTAGGATTAGTTCGGGATTGATACAGGGCTATGGTTGAAGGTGGGACAGTTGGATTAGTTGGGGATTGATACAGGGCCATGGGGAGAGAGCGGGACAGTGAGATAAGTTTGGGATTGATACAGGGCTATGGGGAGAGAGCGGGACAGTGGGATTTATTTGGGGATTGATACAGGGCTATGGGGAGAGAGTGGGACAGTGGGATTAGTTTGGGGGTTGATACAGGGCCATGGGGAGAGAGTGGGACAGTGGGATTAGTTTGGGGATTGATACAGGGCTAGGGGGAGACACTGGGACAGTGAGATTAGTTTGGGATTGATACAGCTCTTGGGGGAGACAGCAGGACAGTGAGATTAGTTTGGGATTGATACAGGGCTATGGGGAGAGGGCGGGACAGTGAGATTAGTTTGGGATTGATACAGGGCTATGGGGAGAGAGCGGGACAGTGGGATTTATTTGGGGATTGATACAGGGCTATGGGGAGAGAGTGGGACAGTGGGATTAGTTTGGGGGTTGATACAGGGCCATGGGGAGAGAGTGGGACAGTGGGATTAGTTTGGGGATTGATACAGGGCTAGGGGGAGACACTGGGACAGTGCGATTAGTTTGGGATTGATACAGCTCTTGGGGGAGACAGCAGGACAGTGAGATTAGTTTGGGATTGATACAGGGCTATGGGGAGAGGGCGGGACAGTGAGATTAGTTTGGGATTTATACAGGGCTATGGGGAGACAGTGGGACAGTGAGATTAGTTTGGGATTTATACAGGGCTATGGGGAGACAGTGGGACAGTGAGATTACTTTGGGATTGATACAGGGCTAGGGGGAGACAGCGGGGAAGTGGGATTGGTTTGGGGATTGATACAGGGCTTGGGGGAGATAGCGGGACAGTGAGAGTAGTTTGAGATTGATACAGGACTAGGGGGAGACAGCAGGACAGTGAGATTAGTTTGGGATTGATACAGGGCTATGGGGAGAGAGCGGGACAGTGAGATTAGTTAGGGATTGATACAGGGCTATGGGGAGAGAGCGGGACAGTGAGATTAGTTTGGCAATGATACAGGGCTATGGGGAGACAGTGGGACATTGAGATTAGTTTGGGATTGATACAGGGCTATGGGTAGACAGTGGGACAGTGAGATTAGTTTGGGATTGATAAAGGTCTAGGGGGAGACATCAGGACAGTGAGATTAGTTTGGGATTTATACAGGGCTATGGGGAGAGAGCGGGACAGTGAGATTAGTTTGGGATTGATACAGGGCTATGGGGAGACAGCGGGACAGTGAGATTAGTTTGGGATTGATACAGGGCTAGGGGGAGAGAGCAGGACAGTGAGATTAGTTTGGGATTGATACAGGGCTATGGGGAGACAGTGGGACAGTGAGATTAGTTTGGGATTGATAAAGGGCTATGGGTAGAGAGTGGGAATGTGGGATTAGTTTGGGATTGATACAGGTCTACGGGGAGACAGCAGGACAGTGAGATTAGTTTGGGATTGATACAGGGCTATGGGGAGAGAGCGGGACAGTGAGATTAGTTTGGGATTGATACAGGGCTATGGGGAGACAGTGGGATAGTGAGATTAGTTTGGGATTGATACAGGGCTATGGGGAGACAGCGGGAGAGAGAGATTAGTTTGGGATTGATACAGGGCAATGGGGAGACAGTGGGACAGTGAGATTAGTTTGGGATTGATACAGGGCTCGGGGGAGACAGCGGGACAGTGAGATAAGTTTGGGATTGATACAGGGCTAGGGGGAGACACTGGGACAGTGAGATTAGTTCGGGATTGATACAGCTCTAGGGGGAGACAGCAGGACAGTGAGATGAGTTTGGGATTGATACAGGGCTATGGGGAGAGGGAGGGACAGTGAGATTAGTTTGGGATTTATACTGGGCTATGGGGAGACAGTGGGACAGTGAGATTAGTTTGGGATTGATACAGGGCCAGGGGGAGACAGTGGGACAGTGAGATAAATTTGGGATTGATACAGGGCTATGGGGAGAGAGTGGGACAGTGGGATTAGTTTGGGATTGATACAGGGCTAGGGGGAGACAGCGGGGAAGTGGGATTAGTTTGGGGATTGATACAGGGCTAGGGGGAGACAGCCGGACAGTGAGAGTAGTTTGGGATTGATACAGGGCTAGGGGGAGACAGCAGGACAGTGAGATTAGTTTGGGATTGATACAGGGCTATGGGGACAGAGTGGGACAGTGAGATTAGTTTGGGATGGATACAGGGCTATGGGGAGACAGTAGGACAGTGAGATTAGTTTGGGATTGATACAGGGCTAGGGGGAGACAGCGGGACAGTGAGATTAGTTTGGGATTGATACAGGGCTATGGGGAGAGAGTGGGACAGTGAGATTAGTTTGGGATTGATACAGGGCTATGGGGAGAGAGTGGACAGTGGATTAGTTTGGGGATTGATACAGGGCTATGGGGAGACAGTGGGACAGTGGATTAGTTTGGGGATTGATACAGGGCTATGGGAGAGAGCGGGACAGTGAGATTAGTTTGGGATTGATACAGGGCTATGGGGAGAGAGTGGGGACAGTGAGATTAGTTTGGGATTGATACAGGGCTAGGGGGAGACAGCAGGACAGTGAGATTAGTTTGGGATTGATACAGGGCTATGGGGAGAGAGCAGGACAGTGAGATTAGTTTGGGATTCATACAGGGCAAGGGGGAGACAGCAGGACAGTGAGATTAGTTTGGGAAAGATACAGGGCTATGGGGAGAGAGTGGGACAGTGGGATTAGTTTGGGATTGATACAGGACTATGGGGAGAGAGCAGGGACAGTGAGATTAGTTTGGGATTGATACAGGGCTATGGGGAGAGAGTGGGACAGTGGGATTAGTTTGGGATTGATAGAGGGCTATGGGTAGACAGCGGGGAAGTGGGATTAGTTTGGGATTGATACAGGTGTAGGGGGAGACAGCGGGACAGTGAGATTAGTTTGGGATTGATACAGGGCTATGGGGAGACAGCTGGACAGTGAGATTAGTTTGGGATTGATACAGGGCTATGGGGAGAGAGCGGGACAGTGAGATTAGTTTGGGTTTGATACAGGGCTATGGGGAGACAGTGGGACAGTGAGAATAGTTTGGGATTGATACAGGGCTATGGGGAGACAGCGGGACAGTGAGATTAGTTTGGGATTGATACAGGGCTATAGGGAGAGAGTGGGACAGTGAGATTAGTTTCGGGATTGATACAGGGCTTTGGGGGAGAAGGTGGGACAGTGGGATTAGTTTGGGGATTGATACAGGGCTATGGGGAGAGAGTGGGACAGTGGGATTAGTTTGGGGATTGATACAGAGCTATGGGGAGAAAGTGGGACAGTGGGATTAGTTTGGGGATTGATACAGGGCTATGGGGAGAGAGAGGGACAGTGGGATTAGTTTGGGATTGATACAGGGCTATGGGGAGAGAGAAGTGACAGTGGGATTAGTTTGGGATTGATACAGGGCTATGGGGAGAGAGCGGGACAGTAGGGTTAGTTCGGGATTGATACAGGGCTATGGGGGGAAGGTGGGACAGTGAGATTAGTTTAGGATTGATACAGGGCTATGGGGAGAGTGGGACAGTGGGATTAGTTTGGGATTGATACAGGGCTATGGGGAGAGTGGGACAGTGGGATTAGTTTGGGATTGATACAGGGCTATGGGGAGAGAGTGGGACAGTGGGATTAGTTTGGGATTGATACAGGGCTAGGGGGAGACAGCGGGAGAGTGAGATTAGTTTGGGATTGATACAGGGCTAGGGGGAGACAGCGGGACAGTGAGATTAGTTTGGGATTGATACAGGGCTAGGGGGAGACAGCAGGGACAGTGAGATTAGTTTGGGATTGATACAGGGCTATGGGGAGACAGTGGGACAGTGAGATTAGTTTGGGATTGATACAGGGCTAGGGGGAGACAGCGGGACAGTGAGATTAGTTTGGGATTGATACAGGGCTATGGGGAGACAGCAGGACAGTGAGATTAGTTTGGGATTGATACAGGGCTATGGGGAGAGAGTGGGACAGTGAGATTAGTTTGGGATTGATACAGGGCTAGGGGGAGACAGCGGGACAGTGAGATTAGTTTGGGATTGATACAGGGCTAGGGGGAGACAGCGGGACAGTGAGATTAGTTTGGGATTGATACAGGGCTATGGGGAGAGAGCAGGACAGTGGGATTAGTTTGGGGATTGATACAGGGCTATGGGGAGAGAGTGGGACAGTGGGATTAGTTTGGGATTGATACAGGGCTATGGGGAGACAGTGGGACAGTGAGATTAGTTTGGGATTGATACAGGGCTATGGGGAGAGCAGGGACAGTGAGATTAGTTTGGGATTGATACAGGGCTATGGGGAGAGAGCGGGACAGTGGGATTAGTTTGGGATTGATACAGGGCTAGGGGGAGACAGCGGGACAGTGAGATTAGTTTGGGATTGATACAGGGCTATGGGGAGACAGCGGGACAGTGAGATTAGTTTGGGATTGATACAGGGCTAGGGGGAGACAGCGGGACAGTGAGATTAGTTTGGGATTGATACAGGGCTATGGGGAGAGAGCGGGACAGTGAGATTAGTTTGGGATTGATACAGGGCTATGGGGAGACAGCGGGACAGTGAGATTAGTTTGGGATTGATACAGGGCTATGGGGAGAGAGTGGGACAGTGGGATTAATTTGGGGATTGATACAGGGCTATGGGGAGAGAGTCGGGACAGTGGATTAGTTTGGGGATTGATACAGGGCTATGGGGAGAGAGTGGGACAGTGGGATTAGTTTGGGATTGATACAGGGCTATGGGGAGAGAGCGGGACAGTGAGATTAGTTTGGGATTGATACAGGGCTATGGGGAGACAGCGGGACAGTGAGATTAGTTTGGGATTGATACAGGGCTAGGGGGAGACAGCAGGACAGTGAGATTAGTTTGGGATTGATACAGGGCTATGGGGAGACAGCGGGACAGTGAGATTAGTTTGGATTGATACAGGGCTATGGGGAGACAGCGGGACAGTGAGATTAGTTTGGGATTGATACAGGGCTATGGGGAGACAGTGGGACAGTGAGATTAGTTTGGGATTGATACAGGGCTATGGGGAGACAGCTGGACAGTGAGATTAGTTTGGGATTGATACAGGGCTATGGGGAGACAGTGGGACAGTGAGATTAGTTTGGGATTGATACAGGGCTAGGGGGAGACAGCGGGACAGTGAGATTAGTTTGGGATTGATACAGGACTATGGGGAGAGAGAGGGACAGTGAGATTAGTTTGGGATTGATACAGGGCTATGGGGAGACAGTGGGACAGTGAGATTAGTTTGGGATTGATACAGGGCTATGGGGAGAGAGCGGGACAGTGAGATTAGTTTGGGATTGATACAGGGCTATGGGGAGACAGCGGGACAGTGAGATTAGTTTGGGATTGATACAGGGCTATGGGGAGACAGCGGGACAGTGAGATTAGTTTGGGATTGATACAGGGCTATGGGGAGAGAGTGGGACAGTGAGATTAGTTTGGGATTGATACAGGGCTATGGGGAGACAGTGGGACAGTGAGATTAGTTTGGGATTGATACAGGGCTAGGGGGAGACAGCGGGACAGTGAGATTAGTTTGGGATTGATACAGGGCTAGGGGGAGACAGCAGGACAGTGAGATTAGTTTGGGATTGATACAGGGCTATGGGGAGACAGCAGGACAGTGGGATTAGTTTGGGATTGATACAGGGCTATGGGGAGAGAGCGGGACAGTGAGATTAGTTTGGGATTGATACAGGGCTATGGGGAGACAGCTGGACAGTGAGATTAGTTTGGGATTGATACAGGGCTAGGGGGAGACAGCGGGACAGTGAGATTAGTTTGGGATTGATACAGGGCTAGGGGGAGACAGCGGGACAGTGAGATTAGTTTGGGATTGATACAGGGCTAGGGGGAGACAGCGGGACAGTGAGATTAGTTTGGGATTGATACAGGGCTATGGGGAGACAGTGGGACAGTGAGATTAGTTTGGGATTGATACAGGGCTATGGGGAGACAGCGGGACAGTGAGATTAGTTTGGGATTGATACAGGGCTATGGGGAGACAGTGGGACAGTGAGATTAGTTTGGGATTGATACAGGGCTAGGGGGAGACAGCGGGACAGTGAGATTAGTTTGGGATTGATACAGGGCTATGGGGAGAGAGCGGGACAGTGAGATTAGTTTGGGATTGATACAGGGCTATGGGGAGACAGCGGGACAGTGAGATTAGTTTGGGATTGATACAGGGCTATGGGGAGAGAGCGGGACAGTGAGATTAGTTTGGGATTGATACAGGGCTATGGGGAGAGAGTGGGACAGTGGGATTAGTTTGGGATTGATACAGGGCTATGGGGAGACAGCGGGACAGTGAGATTAGTTTGGGATTGATACAGGGCTATGGGGAGACAGAGGGACAGTGAGATTAGTTTGGGATTGATACAGGGCTATGGGGAGAGAGCGGGACAGTGAGATTAGTTTGGGATTGATACAGGGCTATGGGGAGACAGTGGGACAGTGAGATTAGTTTGGGATTGATACAGGGCTAGGGGGAGACAGCGGGACAGTGAGATTAGTTTGGGATTGATACAGGGCTATGGGGAGAGAGCGGGACAGTGAGATTAGTTTGGGATTGATACAGGGCTAGGGGGAGACAGTGGACAGTGAGATTAGTTTGGGATTGATACAGGGCTATGGGGAGAGAGCGGGACAGTGGGATTAGTTTGGGATTGATACAGGACTATGGGGAGAGAGAGGGACAGTGAGATTAGTTTGGGATTGATACAGGGCTATGGGGAGACAGTGGGACAGTGAGATTAGTTTGGGATTGATACAGGGCTATGGGGAGACAGTGGGACAGTGAGATTAGTTTGCGATTGATACAGGGCTATGGGGAGAGACTAAGACAGTGGGATTAGTTTTGGGATTGATACAGGGCTATGGGGAGAGAGTGGGACATTGGGATTAGTTTGTTGAGTGATACAGGGCTATGGGGAGAGAGCGGGACAGTGGGATTAGTTTTGGGATTGATACAGGGCTAGGGGGAGAGAGCTGGACAGTGAGATTAGTTTGGGATTGATACAGGGCTATGGGGAGACAGCTGGACAGTGGAGATTAGTTTGGGATTGATACAGGGCTATGGGGGAGAGCGGGACAGTGGAATTAGTTTGGGATTGATACAGGTCTATGGGGAGACAGCGGACAGGTGAGATTAGTTTGGGATTGATACAGGGCTATGGGGAGACAGCTGGGACAGTGAGATTAGTTTCGGGATTGATACAGGGCTATGGGGAGAGAGCGGGACAGTGAGATTAGTTTGGGATTGATACAGGGCTATGGGGAGACAGCGGGACAGTGAGATTAGTTTGGGATTGATACAGGGCTATGGGGAGAGAGCGGGACAGTGAGATTAGTTTGGGATTGATACAGGGCTATGGGGAGACAGTGGGACAGTGAGATTAGTTTGGGATTGATACAGGGCTATGGGGAGACAGCGGGACAGTGAGATTAGTTTGGGATTGATACAGGGCTATGGGGAGACAGCGGGACAGTGAGATTAGTTTGGGATTGATACAGGGCTATGGGGAGACAGCGGGACAGTGAGATTAGTTTGGGATTGATACAGGGCTATGGGGAGACAGTGGGACAGTGAGATTAGTTTGGGATTGATACAGGGCTATGGGGAGACAGTGGGACAGTGAGATTAGTTTGGGATTGATACAGGGCTATGGGGAGACAGCGGGACAGTGAGATTAGTTTGGGATTGATACAGGGCTATGGGGAGAGAGTGGGACAGTGGGATTAGTTTGGGATTGATACAGGGCTAGGGGGAGACAGCGGGACAGTGAGATTAGTTTGGGATTGATACAGGGCTATGGGGAGAGAGCGGGACAGTGGGATTAGTTTGGGATTGATACAGGGCTAGGGGGAGACAGCTGGACAGTGAGATTAGTTTGGGATTGATACAGGGCTATGGGGAGACAGCGGGACAGTGAGATTAGTTTGGGATTGATACAGGGCTATGGGGAGACAGCGGGACAGTGAGATTAGTTTGGGATTGATACAGGGCTAGGGGGAGAGCAGGGACAGTGAGATTAGTTTGGGATTGATACAGGGCTATGGGGAGAGAGCGGGACAGTGGGATTAGTTTGGGGATTGTTACTGGGCTATGGAGAGAGCTGGACAGTGGTATTAGTTTGGGATTGATACAGGGCTATGGGGAGAGAGCGGGACAGTGAGATTAGTTTGGGGATTGATACAGGGCTATGGGGAGAGAGCGGGACAGTGAGATTAGTTTGGGATTGATACAGGGCTATGGGGAGACAGCGGGACAGTGAGATTAGTTTGGGATTGATACAGGGCTATGGGGAGACAGCGGGACAGTGAGATTAGTTTGGGATTGATACAGGGCTATGGGGAGACAGCTGGGACAGTGAGATTAGTTTGGGATTGATACAGGGCTATGGGGAGACAGCGGGACAGTGAGATTAGTTTGGGATTGATACAGGGCTATGGGGAGACAGAGGGACAGTGAGATTAGTTTGGGATTGATACAGGGCTATGGGGAGAGAGTGGGGCAGTGGGATTAGTTTGGGATTGATAGGGGGAGATGGGGAGAAAGCGGGGCAGTGGGATTAGTTTGGGATTGATACAGGGCTATGGGGAGAGAGTGGTTAGTGAGATTAGTTTGGGAATGATACAGGGCTATGGGGAGAGAGTGGGTCAGTGGGATTAGTTTGGGTTTGATACAGGGAGATGGGGAGAGAGTGGGGCAGTGGGAGTATTTTGGGTTTGAACAGGGCTATGGGGAGACAGTGGGACAGTGAGATTAGTTTGGGATTGATACAGGGCTATGGGGAGAGAGCGGGACAGTGAGATTAGTTTGGGATTGATACAGGGCTATGGGGAGAGACCGGTGCAGTGGATTAGTTTGGGATTGATACAGGGCTATGGGGAGAGATCGGGACAGTGGGATTACTTTGGGATTGATACAGGGCTATGGGGAGAGTGCGGTACAGTGGATTAGTTTGGGATTGATACAGGGCTATGGGGAGAGAGCGGGACAGTGGGATTAGTTTGGGATTGACACTGGTGTAAGGGGAGAGAACAGGACAGTGGGATTAGTTTGGGATTGATACAGGGCCATGGGGAGAGAGCGGGACAGTGAGATTAGTTGGGGATTGATACAGGGCTATGGGGAGAGAGTGTGACAGTGGGATTAGTTGGGGATTGATACAGGGCTATGGGGAGAGAGCGGGGCAGTGAGATTAGTTTGGGATTGATACAGGGCTATGGGGAGACAGTGGGACAGTGAGATTAGTTTGGGATTGATACAGGTCTAGGGGGAGACAGCAGGACAGTGAGATTAGTTTGGGATTGATACAGGGCTATGGGGAGACAGCGGGACAGTGAGATTATTTTGGGATTGATACTGGGCTATGGGGAGAGAGCGGGACAGTGAGATTAGTTTGGGATTGATACAGGGCTATGGGGAGAGAGTGGGGCAGTGGGATTAGTTTGGGATTGATACAGGGCTATGGGGAGACAGTGGGACAGTGAGATTAGTTTGGGATTCATACAGGGCTATGGGGAGACAGTGGGACAGTGAGATTAGTTTGGGATTGATACAGGGCTATGGGGAGACAGCAGGGACAGTGAGATTAGTTTGGGATTGATACAGGGCTATGGGGAGACAGCGGGACAGTGAGATTAGTTTGGGATTGATACAGGGCTATGGGGAGAGAGCGGGACAGTGAGATTAGTTTGGGATTGATACAGGGCTATGGGGAGAGAGTGGAACAGTGGGATTAGTTTGGGGATTGATACAGGGCTATGGGGAGACAGCGGGACAGTGAGAGTAGTTTGGGATTGAGACAGGGCTAGGGGGAGACATCAGGACAGTGAGATTAGTTTGGGGATTGATACAGGGCTATGGGGAGAAAGCGGGACAGTGGGATTAGTTTGGGATTGATACAGGGCTATGGGGAGAGAGCGGGACAGTGAGATTAGTTTGGGATTGATACAGGGCTATGGGGAGACAGTGGGACAGTGAGATTAGTTTGGGATTGATACAGGGCTAGGGGGAGACAGCTGGACAGTGAGATTAGTTTGGGATTGATACAGGGCTATGGGGAGAGAGCGGGACAGTGAGATTAGTTTGGGATTGATACAGGGCTATGGGGAGACAGTGGGACAGTGAGATTAGTTTGGGATTGATACAGGGCTATGGGGAGACAGAGGGACAGTGAGATTAGTTTGGGATTGATACAGGGCTATGGGGAGAGAGTGGGACAGTGGGATTAGTTTGGGATTGATACAGGGCTATGGGGAGAGAGTGGGACAGTGGGATTAGTTTGGGGATTGATACAGGGCTATGGGGAGACAGCGGGACAGTGAGATTAGTTTGGGATTGATACAGGGCTAGGGGGAGACAGCAGGACAGTGAGATTAGTTTGGGATTGATACAGGGCTATGGGGAGACAGCAGGACAGTGAGATTAGTTTGGGATTGATACAGGGCTATGGGGAGACAGTGGACAGTGAGATTAGTTTGGGATTGATACAGGGCTATGGGGAGACAGCGGGACAGTGAGATTAGTTTGGGATTGATACAGGGCTATGGGGAGAGAGCGGGACAGTGAGATTAGTTTGGGATTGATACAGGGCTATGGGGAGAGAGCGGGACAGTGAGATTAGTTTGGGATTGATACAGGGCTATGGGGAGACAGCGGGACAGTGAGATTAGTTTGGGATTGATACAGGGCTATGGGGAGACAGTGGGACAGTGAGATTAGTTTGGGATTGATACAGGGCTATGGGGAGACAGCGGGACAGTGAGATTAGTTTGGGATTGATACAGGGCTATGGGGAGACAGTGGGACATTGAGATTAGTTTGGGATTGATACAGGGCTATGGGGAGACAGAGGGACAGTGAGATTAGTTTGGGATTGATACAGGGCTATGGGGAGAGAGTGGGACAGTGGGATTAGTTTGGATTGATACAGGGCTATGGGGAGACAGCGGGACAGTGGGATTAGTTTGGGATTGATACAGGGCTATGGGGAGAGAGCGGGACAGTGAGATTAGTTTGGGATTGATACAGGGCTATGGGGAGACAGTGGGACAGTGAGATTAGTTTGGGATTGATACAGGGCTATGGGGAGACAGCTGGACAGTGAGATTAGTTTGGGATTGATACAGGGCTATGGGGAGAGATTGCGACAGTGAGATTAGTTTGGGATTGATACAGGGCTAGGGGGAGACAGTGGGACAGTGAGATTAGTTTGGGATTGATACAGGGCTAGCGGGAGACAGCGGGACAGTGAGATTAGTTTGGGATGGATACAGGGCTATGGGGAGACAGTAGGACAGTGAGATTAGTTTGGGATTGATACAGGGCTATGGGGAGAGAGTGGGACAGTGGATTAGTTTTGGGATTGATACAGGGCTATGGGGAGACGAGTGGACAGTGGGATTAGTTTGGGATTGATACAGGGCTATGGGGAGACAGCTGGGACAGTGAGATTAGTTTGGGATTGATACAGGGCTAGGGGAGACAGCGGGACAGTGAGAGTAGTTTGGGATTGATACAGGGCTATGGGGAGACAGCGGGACAGTGAGATTAGTTTGGGATTGATACAGGGCTATGGGGAGAGAGTGGGACAGTGGGATTAGTTTGGGATTGATACAGGGCTATGGGGAGAGAGCGGGACAGTGGGATTAGTTTGGGGATTTGTACAGGGCTATGGGGAGAGAACGGGACAGTGGGATGAGTTTGGGATTGATACAAGTCTATGGGGAGAGAGTGGGACAGTGAGATTAGTTTGGGATTGATACAGGGCTATGGGGAGAGAGTGGGACAGTGAGATTAGTTTGGGATTGATACAGGGCTATGGGGAGAGAGCGGGACAGTGAGATTAGTTTGGGATTGATACAGGGCTATGGGGAGACAGCGGGACAGTGAGATTAGTTTGGGATTGATACAGGGCTAGGGGGAGACAGCAGGACAGTGAGCTTAGTTTGGAATTGATACAGGGCTATGGGGAGACAGTGGGACAGTGAGATTAGTTTGGGATTGATACAGGGCCAGGGGGAGACAGCGGGACAGTGAGATTAGTTTGGGATTGATACAGGGCTATGGGGAGACAGCGGGACAGTGAGATTAGTTTGGGATTGATACAGGGCTATGGGGAGAGAGCGGGACAGTGAGATTAGTTTGGGATTGATACAGGGCTATGGGGAGACAGCGGGACAGTGAGATTAGTTTGGGATTGATACAGGGCTATGGGGAGACGAGTGGGGCAGTGAGATTAGTTTGGGATTGATACAGGGCTATGGGGAGAGAGCGGGACAGTGAGATTAGTTTGGGATTGATACAGGGCTATGGGGAGAGAGAGGGACAGTGAGATTAGTTTGGGATTGATACAGGGCTATGGGGAGACAGCGGGACAGTGAGATTAGTTTGGGATTGATACAGGGCTATGGGGAGACAGCGGGACAGTGGGATTAGTTTGGGATTGATACAGGGCTATGGGGAGACAGTGGGACAGTGAGATTAGTTTGGGATTGATACAGGGCTATGGGGAGACAGTGGGACAGTGAGATTAGTTTGGGATTGATACAGGGCTATGGGGAGAGCAGCGGGACAGTGAGATTAGTTTGGGATTGATACAGGGCTATGGGTGAGAGCGGGACAGTGGGATTAGTTTGGGATTGATACAGGGCAATGGGGAGAGAGCAGGGACAGTGTGATTAGTTTGGGATTGATACAGGGCTATGGGGAGAGAGTGGACAGTGGGATTAGTTTGGGATTGATACAGGGCTATGGGGAGAGATTGGGACAGTGGGATTAGTTTGGGATTGATACAGGGCTATGGGGAGAGAGTGGGACAGTGAGATTAGTTTGGGATTGATACAGGGCTATGGGGAGAGAGTGGGACAGTGAGATTAGTTTGGGATTGATACAGGGCAATGGGGAGAGGGCGGGACAGTGAGATTATTTTGGGATTGATACAGGGCTATGGGGAGACAGTGGGACAGTGAGATTAGTTTGGGATTGATACAGGGCTAGCGGGAGACAGCGGGACAGTGAGATTAGTTTGGGATTGATACAGGGCTATGGGGAGACAGTAGGACAGTGAGATTAGTTTGGGATTGATACAGGGCTATGGGGAGAGAGCGGGACAGTGAGATTAGTTTGGGATTGATACAGGGCTATGGGGAGACAGTGGGACATTGAGATTTGTTTGGGATTGATACAGGGCTAGGGGGAGACAGCGGGACAGTGAGATTAGTTTGGGATTGATACAGGGCTAGGGGGAGACAGCAGGACAGTGAGATTAGTTTGGGATTGATACAGGGCTATGGGGAGACAGAGGGACAGTGAGATTAGTTTGGGATTGATACAGGGCTATGGGGAGACAGTGGGACAGTGAGATTAGTTTGGGATTGATACAGGGCTATGGGGAGACAGTAGGACAGTGAGATTAGTTTGGGATTGATACAGGGCTATGGGGAGAGAGCGGGACAGTGGGATTAGTTTGGGATTGATACAGGGCTATGGGGAGAGAGTGGGACAGTGGGTTTAGTTTGGGATTGATACAGGGCTATGGGGAGAGAGTGGGACAGTGGGATTAGTTTGGGATTGATACAGGGCTATGGGGAGAGAGTGGGACAGTGGGATTAGTTGGGGATTGATACAGGGCTATGGGGAGAGAGTGGGACAGTGGGATTAGTTTGGAATTGATACAGGTCTATGGGGAGAGAGTGGGACAGTGGGATTAGTTTGGGATTGATACAGGGCTATGGGGAGAGAGTGGACAGTGAGATTAGTTTGGGATTGATACAGGGCTATGGGGAGACAGAGGGACAGTGAGATTAGTTTGGGATTGATACAGGGCTATGGGGAGATAGCAGGGACAGTGAGATTAGTTTGGGATTGATACAGGGCTATGGGGAGACAGTGGGACAGTGAGATTAGTTTGGGATTGATACAGGGCTATGGGGAGACAGTGGGACAGTGAGATTAGTTTGGGATTGATACAGGTCTAGGGGAGACAGCTGGACAGTGAGATTAGTTTGGATTGATACAGGGCTATGGGGAGAGAGTGGGACAGTGAGATTAGTTTGGGATTGATACAGGGCTATGGGGAGACAGAGGGACAGTGAGATTAGTTTGGGATTGATACAGGGCTATGGGGAGAGACAGAGGACAGTGAGATTAGTTTGGGACTGATACAGGGCTATGGGGAGAGAGCGGGAGAGTTAGATTAGTTTGGGATTGATACAGGGCTATGGGGGAGACAGCAGGACAGTGAGATTAGTTTGGGATAGATACAGGGCTATGGGGAGACAGTGGGACAGTGAGATTAGTTTGGGATTGATACAGGGCTATGGGGAGACAGCTGGGACAGTGAGATTAGTTTGGGATTGATACAGGGCTAGGGGGAGACAGCTGGACAGTAAGATTAGTTTGGGATTGATACAGGGCTATGGGGAGACAGCGGGACAGTGAGATTAGTTTGGGATTGATACAGGGCTAGGGGGAGACAGCGGGACAGTGAGATTAGTTTGGGATTGATACAGGGCTAGGGGGAGACAGCGGGACAGTGAGATTAGTTTGGGATTGATACAGGGCTAGGGGGAGACAGCGGGACAGTGAGATTAGTTTGGGATTGATACAGGGCTATGGGGAGAGAGCGGGACAGTGAGATTAGTTTGGGATTGATACAGGGCTATGGGGAGACAGTGGGACAGTGAGATTAGTTTGGGATTGATACAGGGCTATGGGGAGAGAGTGGGACAGTGGGATTAGTTTGGGATTGAT
The DNA here is from genome assembly GCF_017639515.1 of Carcharodon carcharias. Classification (NCBI taxonomy): domain Eukaryota; kingdom Metazoa; phylum Chordata; class Chondrichthyes; order Lamniformes; family Lamnidae; genus Carcharodon; species Carcharodon carcharias. Next base: position 1,551,272 of record NC_054506.1, read on the forward strand.
ACAGGGCTATGGGGAGAGAGCAGGGACAGTGGGATTAGTTTGGGATTGATACAGGGCTATGGGGAGAGAGTGGGACAGTGGGATTAGTTTGGGGATTGATACAGGGCTATGGGGAGAGAGCAGGGACAGTGGGATTAGTTTGGGATTGATACAGGGCTATGGGGAGAGAGTGGGACAGTGGGATTAGTTTGGGATTGATACAGGGCTATGGGGAGAGAGTGGGACAGTGGGATTAGTTTGGGATTGATACAGGGCTATGGGGAGACAGCGGGACAGTGAGATTAGTTTGGGATTGATACAGCTCTAGGGGAAGACAGCAGAACAGTGAGATTAGTTTGGGATTGATACAGGGCTAGGGGGAGAGAGCGGGACAGTGAGATTAGTTTGGGATTGATACAGGGCTATGGGGAGACAGCGGGACAGTGAGATTAGTTTGGGATTGATACAGGGCTATGGGGAGACAGTGGGACAGTGAGATTAGTTTGGGATTGATACAGGGCTAGGGGGAGACAGCAGGACACTGAGATTAGTTATGGATTGATACAGGGCTATGGGGAGAGAGTGGGAAAATGGGATTAGTTTGGGATTGATACAGGGCTATGGGGAGACAGCGGGGAAGTGGGATTAGTTTGGGGATTGATACAGGGCTAGGGGGAGACAGCGGGACAGTGAGAGTAGTTTGGGATTGATACAGGGCTAGGGGGAGACAGAGGGACAGTGAGATTAGTTTGGGATTGATACAGGGCTATGGGGAGAGAGCTGGGACAGTGAGATTAGTTTGTGGATTTTTACAGGGCTATGGGGAGACAGCGGGATAGTGGGATTAGTTTGGGGATTGATACAGGGCTATGGGTAGAGAGTGGAAAACTGGGATTAGTTTGGGGATTGATACAGAGCTATGGGGAGGGAGTGGGAGAGTGGTATTAGTTTGGGGATTGATACAGGGCTATGGGGAGAGAGTGGGACAGTGGGATTAGTTTGGGATTGATACAGGGCTGTGGGGAGAGATTGCGACAGTGGGATTAGTTTGGGATTGATACAGGGCTATGGGGAGAGAGCGGGGAAGTAGAATTAGTTCGGGATTGATACAGGGCTATGGGTAGACAGTGGGACAGTGAGATTAGTTTGGGATTGATACAGGGCTATGGGGAGAGAGCGGGACAGTGAGATTAGTTTGGGATTGATACAGGGCTATGGGGAGAGAGCGGGACAGTGAGATTAGTTTGGGATTGATACAGGGCTAGGGGGAGACAGCGGGACAGTGGGATTAGTTGGGGATTGATACAGGGCTATGGGGAGAGAGTGGGACAGTGGGATTAGTTTGGGGATTGATACAGGGCTATGGGGAGACAGTGGGACAGTGAGATTAGTTTGGGATTGATACAGGGCTATGGGGAGACAGCGGGACAGTGAGATTAGTTTGGAATTGATACAGGGCTAGGGGGAGGCAGCGGGACAGTGAGATTAGTTTGGGATTGATACAGGGCTATGGGGAGAGTGCGGAACAGTGGATTAGTTTGGGATTGATACAGGGCTATGGGGAGAGAGTGGGACAGTGGGATTAGTTTGGGGATTGATACAGGGCTATGGAGAGAGTGGGATAGTGGGATTAGTTTGGGATTGATACTGGGCTATGGGGAGAGAGTGGGACAGTGGGATTAGTTTGGGATTGATACAGGGCTATGGGGAGAGAGCGGGACAGTGGGATTAGTTTGGGATTGATACAGGGCTATGGGGAGAGATTGCGACAGTGAGATTAGTTTGGGGATTGATACAGGGCTATGGGGAGAGAGCGGGACAGTGAGATCAGTTTGGGATTGATACAGGGCTATGGGGAGAGAGCGGGGAAGTAGAATTAGTTCGGGAATGATACAGGGCTATGGGCTGAAGGTGGGACAGTGGGATTAGTTTGGGATTGATACAGGGCTATGGGGAGAGAGTGGGACAGTGGGATTAGTTTGGGATTGATACAAGTCTATGGGGAAAATGTGGGACAGTGGGATTAGTTTGGAATTGATACAGGCCTAGGGGGAGACAGCGGGAGAGTGAGATTAGTTTGGGATTGATACAGTGCTATGGGGAGAGAGCGGGACAGTGAGATTAGTTTAGGATTGATACAGGGCTATGGGGAGACAGTGGGACATTGAGATTAGTTTGGGATTGATACAGGGCTATGGGGAGAGAGCGGGACAGTGAGATTAGTTTAGGATTGATACAGGGCTATGGGGAGACAGTGGGACATTGAGATTAGTTTGGGATTGATACAGGGCTATGGGGAGACAGTGGGACAGTGAGATTAGTTTGGGATTGATAAAGGTCTAGGGGGAGACAGCAGGACAGTGAGATTAGTTTGGGATTGATACAGGGCTATGGGGAGAGAGCGGGAGAGTGAGATTAGTTTGGGATTGATACAGGGCTATGGGGAGATAGCAGGGCAGTGAGATTAGTTTGGGATTGATACAGGGCTAGGGGGAGACAGCAGGACAGTGAGATTAGTTTGGGATTGATACAGGGCTATGGGGAGACAGCAGGACAGTGAGATTAGTTTGGGATTGATACAGGTCTAGGGGGAGACAGCAGGACAGTGAGATTAGTTTGGGATTGATACAGGGCTATGGGGAGACAGTGTGACAGTGGGATTATTTTGGGATTGATACAGGGCTATGGGGAGAGAGTGGGACAGTGGGATTATTTTGGGATTGATACAGGGCTAAGGGGAGAGAGTGGGAAAATGGGATTAGTTTGGGATTGATACAGGGCTATGGGGAGACAGCGGGGAAGTGGGATGAGTTTGGGGATTGATACAGGGCTATGGGGAGACAGTGGGACAGTGAGATTAGTTTGGGATTGATACAGGGCTAGTGGGAGACATCGGGACAGTGAGATTAGTTTTGGATTGATACAGGGCTAGGGGGAGACAGCAGGACAGTGAGATTAGTTTGGGATTGATACAGGGCTATGGGGAGAGAGTGGGACAGTGGGATTAGTTGGGGATTGATACAGGGCTATGGGGAGAGAGTGGGACAGTGGGATTAGTTATGGAATTGTACAGGGCTATGGGGAGAGAGCGGGACAGTGGTATTAGTTATGGATTTGAACAGGGCTATGGGGAGAGAGTGGGACAGTGGGATTAGTTTGGGGATTGATACAGGGCTATGGGGAGAGAGTGGGACAGTGAGATTAGTTTGGGGATTGATACAGGGCTATGGGGAGACAGCGGGACAGTGAGATTAGTTTGGGATTGATACAGGGCTAGGGGGAGACAGCAGGACAGTGAGATTAGTTTGGGATTGATACAGGGCTAGGGGGAGACAGCAGGACAGTGAGATTAGTTTGGGATTGATACAGGGCTATTGGGAGACAGTGGGACAGTGAGATTAGTTTGGGATTGATACAGGGCTATGGGGAGACAGCGGGACAGTGAGATTAGTTTGGGATAGATACAGGGCTATGGGGAGAGAGCGGGACAGTGAGATTAGTTTGGGATTGATACAGGGCTTTTGGGAGAGAGCGGGACAGTGAGATTAGTTTGGGATTGAAACAGGGCTATGGGGAGACAGCGGGACAGTGAGATTAGTTTGGGATTGATACAGGGCTAGGGGGAGACAGCAGGACAGTGAGATTAGTTTGGGATTGATACAGGGCTATGGGGAAACAGCGGGACAGTGGGATTAGTTTGGGGATTGATAGAGGGCTATGGGGAGAGAGTGGGACAGTGGGATTAGTTTGGGGATTGATACAGGGCTATGGGGAGACAGTGGGACAGTGAGATAAATTTGGGATTGATACAGAGCTATGGGGAGCGAGTGGGACAGTGGGATTATTTTGGGATTGATACAGAGCTAAGGGGAGACAGCGGGGAAGTGGGATTAAATTGGGGTTTGATACAGGGCTAGGGGGAGACAGCGGGACAGTGAGAGTAGTTTGGGATTGATACAGAGCTCGGGGGAGACAGCAGGACAGTGAGATTTGTTTGGGATTGATACAGGGCTATGGGGAGAGAGCAGGACAGTGAGATTAGTTTGGGATTGATACAGGGCTATGGGGAGACAGTGGGACAATGAGATTAGTTTGGGATTTATACAGGGCTAGGGGGAGACAGCGGGACAGTGAGATAAGTTTGGGATTGATAAAGGGCTATGGGGAGAGAGTGGGACAGTGGGATTAGTTGTGGATTTGCACAGGGCTATGGGGAGAGAGTGGAACAGTGGGATTAGTTTGGGGATTGATACAGAGCTATGGGGAGAGAGTGGGACAGTGGGATTAGTTTGTTGATTGATACAGGGGTATAGGGAGAGAGTGGGGCAGTGAGATTAGTTTGGGATTGATACAGGGCTATGGGGAGAGAGTGGGGCAGTGGGATTAGTTTGGGATTGATACACGTCTATGGGGAGAGAGTGGGACAGTGGGATTAGTTTGGGATTGATACAAAGCTATGGGGAGAGAGTGGGACAGTGGCATTAGTTTGGGAATTGATACAGGGCTAGGGGGAGACAGCGGGACAGTGAGATTAGTTTGGGATTGATGAAGGGCTAGGGGGAAACAGCAGGATATTAAGATTAGTTTCGGATAGATACAGGGCTATGGGGAGAGAGCGGGACATTGAGAATAGTTTGGGTTTGATACAGGGTTATGGGGAGACAGTGGGACAGTGAGATTACTTTGGGATTGATACAGGGCAAGGGGGAGACAGCGGGACAGTGAGATTAGTTTGGGATTGATACAGGGCTGTGGGGAGAGATTGCGACAGTGGGATTAGTTTGGGATTGATACAGTGCTATGGGGAGAGAGCGGGACAGTGGGATTAGTTTGGGATTGATACAGGGCTGTGGGGAGAGATTGCGACAGTGGGATTAGTTTGGGATTGATACAGGGCTATGGGGTGAGATTGGGACAGTGGGATTAGTTGGGGATTGATACACGGCTATGGGGAGAGAGTGGGGCAGTGGGATTAGTTGGGGATTGATACAGGGCTATGGGGAGAGAGTGGGGCTGTGGGATTAGTTTGGGATTGATACAGGGCTATGGGTAGACAGTGGGACAGTGAGATTATTTTGGGATTGATAAAGGTCTAGGGGGAGACAACAGGACAGTGAGATTAGTTTGGGATTGATACAGGGCTATGGGGAGAGAGCGGGACATTGAGATTAGTTTGGGATTGATACAGGGCTATGGGGAGATAGCAGGGCAGTGAGATTAGTTTGGGATTGATACAGGGCTAGGGGGAGACAGCAGGACAGTGAGATTAGTTTGGGATTGATACAGGGCTATGGGGAGACAGTGGGACAGTGAGATTAGTTTGGGATTGATACAGGTCTAGGGGGAGACAGTGGGACAGTGAGATTAGTTTAGGATTGATACAGGGCTATGGGGAGACAGCAGGACAGTGAGATTAGTTTGGGATTGATACAGGGCTATGGGGAGAGAGCGGGAGAGTGAGATTAGTTTGGGATTGATACAGGGCTATGGGGAGAGAGCGGGACAGTGGGATTAATTTGGGGATTGATACAGGGCTATGGGGAGAGAGTGGGACAGTGGGATTAGATTGGGGTTTGATACAGGGCTATGGGGAGAGAGTGGGACAGTGGGATTAGTTTGGGGATTGATACAGGGCTAGGGGGAGACACTGGGACAGTGAGATTAGTTTGGGATTGATACAGGGCTATGGGGAGAGAGTGGCACAGTGGGATTAGTTTGGGATTGATACAGGGATAGGGGGAGACAGCGGGGAAGTGGGATTAGTTTGGGGATTGATACAGGGCTAGGGGGAGACAGCGGGACAGTGAGAGTAGTTTGGGATTGATACAGGGCTAGGGGGAGACAGCAGGACAGTGACATTAGTTTGGGATTGATACAGGGCTATGGGGAGAGAGTGGGACAGTGGGATTAATTTGGGATTGATACAGGGCTATGGGGTGAAGGTGGGACAGTGGGATTAGTTTGGGGATTGATACAGGGCTATGGGGAGAAAGTGGGACAGTGGGATTAGTTTGGGATTGATACAGGGCTATGGGGAGAGTGTGGGACAGTGGGATTAATTTGGGGATTGATACAAGGCTATGGGGAGAGACTGGAACAGTGGGATTAGTTTGGGGATTGATGCAGAGCTATGGGGAGAGAGCGGGACAGTGGGATTAGTTGGGGATTGATACAGGGCTATGGGGAGAGAGTGTGACAGTGGGATTAGTTTGGGGATTGATATAGGGCTATGGGGATAGAGTGGGGCAGTGAGATAAGTTTGGGATTGTTACAGGGCTATGGGGAGAGAGCGGGACAGTGGGATTAGTTTGGGATTGATACAGGGCTATGGGGAGAGAGTGGGACAGTGAGATTAGTTTGGGATTGATACAGGGCTATGGGGAGAGAGTGGAACAGTGGGATTAGTTTGGGATTGATACAGGGCTATGGGGAGAGAGCAGGACAGTGGGATTAATTTGGGGATTGATACAGGGCTATGGGGAGAGAGTGGGGCAGTGGGATTAGTTTGGGATTGATACAGGGCTATGGGGAGAGAGTGGGACAGTGGGATTAGTTTGGGGATTGATACAGGGCTATGGGGAGAGAGTGGGGCAGTGAGATTAGTTTGGGATTGATACAGAGCTATGGGGAGAGAGTGGGGCAGTGGGATTAGTTTGGGATTGATACAGGGCTATGGGGAGACAGTGGGACATTGAGATTAGGTTGGGATTGATACAGGGCTATGGGGACAGAGTGGGAAAATGGGATTAGTTTGGGATTGATACAGGGCTATGGGGAGACAGCGGGGAAGTGGGATTATTTTAGGGATTGATACAGGTCTAGGGGGAGACAGCAGGACAGTGAGATTAGTTTGGGATTGATACAGGGCTGGGGGAGACAGCAGGACAGTGAGATTAGTTCGGGATTGATACAGGGCTATAGGGAGAGAGCGGGACAGTGAGATTAGTCTGGGATTGATACAGGGCTATGGGGAGACAGTGGGACAGTGGGATTAGATTGGGGATTGATACAGGGCTATGTGGAGAGAGTGGGGCAGTGGGATTAGTTTGGGATTGATACAGGGCTATGGGGAGAGAGTGGGACAGTGGGATTAGTTTGGGATTGATACAGGGCTATGGGATCAAAGTGGGGCAGTGGGATTAGTTTGGGATTGATACAGGGCTATGGGGAGAGAGGGACAGTGGGATTAGTTGGGGATTGATACCGGGCTATGGGGAGAGAGCAGGACAGTGAGATTAGTTTGGTATTGATACAGGGCAATGGGGAGAGAGTGGGACAGTGGCATTAATTTGGGGGTTAATACAGGGCTATGGGGAGAGAGTGGGACAGTGGGATAAGTTTGGGGATTGATACAGGGCTAGGGGGAGACAGCGGGACAGTGAGATAAGTTTGGTATTGATACAGGGCTATGGGGAGAGAGTGGGACAGTGGGTTAAGTTTGGGGATTGATACAGGGCAAGGGGGCCACAGCGGGACAGTGAGATTAGTTTGGGATTGATACAGGTCTAGGGGGAGACAGCAGGACAGTGAGATTAGTTTGGGATTGATACAGGGCTATGGGGAGAGAGCGGGACAGTGAGATTAGTTTGGGATTGATACAGGGCTATGGGGAGAGAGCGGGACAGTGAGATTAGTTTGGGATTGATACCTGTCTATGGGGAGACAGCGGGGAAGTGGGATTAGTTTGGGGATTGATACAGGGCTAGGGGGAGACAGCGGGACAGTGAGATTAGTTTGGGATTGATACAGGGCTAGGGGGAGACAGCAGGACAGTGAGATTAGTTTGGGATTGATACAGGGCTATGGGGAGAGAGCGGGACAGTGAGAATAGTTTGGGTTTGATAGAGGGCTTTGGGGAGACAGTGGGACAGTGAGATTATTTTGGGATTGATTAGTAGGCCAGGGGGAGACAGCGGGACAGTGAGATAAATTTGGGATTGATACAGGGCTATGGGGAGAGAGTGGGACAGTGGGATTAGTTTGGGATTGATACAGGGCTAGGGGGAGACAGCGGGGAAGTGGGATTAGTTTGGGGATTGATACAGGGCTAGGGGGAGACAGCGGGACAGTGAGAGTAGTTTGGGATTGATTCAGAGCTAGGGGGAGACAGCAGGACACTGAGATTAGTTTGGGATTGATACAGGGCTATGGGGAGAGAGTGGAACAGTGGGATTAGTTTGGGGATTGATACAGAGCTATGGGGAGAGAGTGGGACAGTGGGATTAGTTTGGGGATTGATACAGGGCTATGGGGAGAGAGTGGGGCAGTGAGATTAGTTTGGGATTGATACAGGGCTATGGGGAGAGAGTGGGGCAGTGGGATTAGTTTGGGATTGATACAGGGCTATGGTGAGACAGTGGGACATTGAGATTAGGTTGGGATTGATACAGGGCTATGGGGAGAGAGTGGGAAAATGGGATTAGTTTGGGATTGATACAGGGCTACGGGGAGACAGCGGGGAAGTGGGATTATTTTAGGGATTGATACAGGTCTAGGGGGAGACAGCAGGACAGTGAGATTAGTTTGGGATTGATACAGGGCTGGGGAAGACAGCAGGACAGTGAGATTATTTCGGGATTGATACAGGGCTATAGGGAGAGAGCGGGACAGTGAGATTAGTCTGGGATTGATACAGGGCTATGGGGAGACAGTGGGACAGTGGGATTAGATTGGGGATTGATACAGGGCTATGTGGAGAGAGTGGGGCAGTGGGATTAGTTTGGGATTGATACAGGGCTATGGGATGAGAGTGGGGCAGTGGGATTAGTTTGGGATTAATACAGGGCTATGGGGAGAGAGGGACAGTGGGATTAGTTGGGGATTGATACCGGGCTATGGGGAGAGAGCAGGACAGTGGGATTAGTTTGGGATTGATACAGGGCTATGGGGGGAGAGTGGGACAGTGGGATTACTTTGGGATTGATACAAATCTATGGGGAGAAAGTGGGACAGTGGAATTAGTTTGGGATTGATACAGGGCTAGGGGGACACAGCAGGACAGTGAGATTAGCTTGGGATTGATACAGGGTTAGGGGGAGACAGCGGGAAAGTGAGATTAGTTTGGGATTGATACAGGGCTAGGGGGAGACAGCAGGACAGTGAGATTAGTTTGGGATTGATACAGGGCTATGGGGAGACAGTGGGACAGTGAGATTAGTTTGGGATTGATACAGGTCGAGGGGGAGACAGCAGGACAGTGAGATTAGTTTGGGATTGATACAGGGCTATGGGGAGAGAGTGGGACAGTGAGATTAGTTTGGGATTGATACAGGGCTATGGGGAGACAGTGGGACAGTGAGATTAGTTTGGGATTGATACAGGGCTATGGGGAGAGAGCGGGACAGTGAGATTAGTTTGGGATTGATACAGGGCTATGTTGTGACAGCGGGACAGTGAGATTAGTTTGGGATTGATACAGGGCTAGGGGGAGACAGCGGGACAGTGAGATAAGTTTGGTATTGATACAGGTCTATGGGGAGACAGTGGGACAGTGAGATTAGTTTGGTATTGATACAGGGCTATGGGGAGAGAGTGGGACAGTGGCATTAATTTGGGGGTTAATACAGGGCTATGGGGAGAGAGTGGGACAGTGGGTAAAGTTTGGGGATTGATACAGGGTTAGGGGGAGACAGCGGGACAGTGAGATTAGTTTGGGACTGATACAGGGCTATGGGGAGACAGCGGGACAGTGAGATTAGTTTGGGATTGATACAGGTCTAGGGGGAGACAGCGGGACAGTGAGAGTAGTTTGGGATTGATACAGGGCTATGGGGAGAGAGTGGAACAGTGGGATTAGTTTGGGGATTGATACAGAGCTATGGGGAGACAGTGGGACAGTGGGATTAGTTTGGGGATTGATACAGGGCTATGGGGAGAGAGTGGGACAGTGGGATTAGTTTGGGGATTGATACAGGGCTATGGGGAGAGAGTGGGGCAGTGAGATTAGTTTGGGATTGATACAGGGCTATGGGGAGAGAGTGGGGCAGTGGGATTAGTTTGGGATTGATACAGGGCTATGGGGAGACAGTGGGACATTGAGATTAGGTTGGGATTGATACAGGGCTATGGGGAGAGAGTGGGAAAATGGGATTAGTTTGGGATTGATACAGGGCTACGGGGAGACAGCGGGGAAGTGGGATTATTTTAGGGATTGATACAGGTCTAGGGGGAGACAGCAGGACAGTGAGATTAGTTTGGGATTGATACAGGGCTGGGGGAGACAGCAGGACAGTGAGATTATTTCGGGATTGATACAGGGCTATAGGGAGAGAGCGGGACAGTGAGATTAGTCTGGGATTGATACAGGGCTATGGGGAGACAGTGGGACAGTGGGATTAGATTGGGGATTGATACAGGCCTATGTGGAGAGAGTGGGGCAGTGGGATTAGTTTGGGATTGATACACGGCCTATGGGATGAGAGTGGGGCAGTGGGATTAGTTTGGGATTGATACAGGGCTATGGGGAGAGAGGGACAGTGGGATTAGTTGGGGATTGATACCGGGCTATGGGGAGAGAGCAGGACAGTGGGATTAGTTTGGGATTGATACAGGGCTATGGGGGGAGAGTGGGACAGTAGGATTACTTTGGGATTGAAACAAATCTATGGGGAGAAAGTGGGACAGTGGAATTAGTTTGGGATTGATACAGGGCTAGGGGGACACAGCAGGACAGTGAGATTAGCTTGGGATTGATACATGGCTAGGGGGAGACAGCGGGAAAGTGAGATTAGTTTGGGATTGATACAGGGCTATGGGGAGAGAGGGACAGTGGGATTAGTTGGGGATTGATACCGGGCTATGGGGAGAGAGCAGGACAGTGGGATTAGTTTGGGATTGATACAGGGCTATGGGGGGAGAGTGGGACAGTGGGATTACTTTGGGATTGAAACAAATCTATGGGGAGAAAGTGGGACAGTGGAATTAGTTTGGGATTGATACAGGGCTAGGGGGACACAGCAGGACAGTGAGATTAGCTTGGGATTGATACATGGCTAGGGGGAGACAGCGGGAAAGTGAGATTAGTTTGGGATTGATACAGGGCTAGGGGGAGACAGCAGGACAGTGAGATAAGTTTGGGATTGATACAGGGCTATGGGGAGACAGTGGGACAGTGAGATTAGTTTGGGATTGATACAGGTCGAGGGGGAGACAGCAGGACAATGAGATTAGTTTGGGATTGATACAGGGCTATGGGGAGAGAGTGGGACAGTGAGATTAGTTTGGGATTGATACAGGGCTATGGGGAGACAGTGGGACAGTGAGATTAGTTTGGGATTGATACAGGGCTATGGGGAGAGAGCGGGACAGTGAGATTAGTTTGGGATTGATACAGGGCTATGTTGTGACAGTGGGACAGTGAGATTAGTTTGGGATTGATACAGGGCTAGGGGGAGACAGCGGGACAGTGAGATAAGTTTGGTATTGATACAGGGCTATGGGGAGACAGTGGGACAGTGAGATTAGTTTGGTATTGATACAGGGCTATGGGGAGAGAGTGGGACAGTGGCATTAATTTGGGGGTTAATACAGGGCTATGGGGATAGAGTGGGACAGTGGGATAAGATTGGGGATTGATACAGGGCTAGGGGGAGACAGCGGGACAGTGAGATAAGTTTGGTATTGATACAGGGCTATGGGGAGAGAGTGGGACAGTGGGATTAGTTTGGGGGTTAATACAGGGCTATGGGGAGAGAGTGGGACAGTGGGTTAAGTTTGGGGATTGATACAGGGCTAGGGAGAGACAGCGGGACAGTGAGATTAGTTTGGGATTGATACAGGGCTATGGGGAGACAGCGGGACAGTGAGATTAGTTTGGGATTGATACAGGTCTAGGGGGAGACAGCAGGACAGTGAGATTAGTTTGGGATTGATACAGGGCTATGGGGAGACAGTGGGACAGTGAGATTAGTTTGGGATTGATACAGGGCTAGGGGGAGACAGCGGGACAGTGAGATTAGTTTGGGACTGATACAGGGCTATGGGGAGACAGCGGGACAGTGAGATTAGTTTGGGATTGATACAGGTCTAGGGGGAGACAGCGGGACAGTGAGAGTAGTTTGGGATTGATACAGGGCTATGGGGAGAGAGTGGAACAGTGGGATTAGTTTGGGGATTGATACAGAGCTATGGGGAGACAGTGGGACAGTGGGATTAGTTTGGGGATTGATACAGGGCTATGGGGAGAGAGTGGGACAGTGGGATTAGTTTGGGGATTGATACAGGGCTATGGGGAGTGAGTGGGGCAGTGAGATTAGTTTGGGATTGATACAGGGCTATGGGGAGAGAGTGGGGCAGTGGGATTAGTTTGGGATTGATACAGGGCTATGGGGAGACAGTGGGACATTGAGATTAGGTTGGGATTGATACAGGGCTATGGGGAGAGAGTGGGAAAATGGGATTAGTTTGGGATTGATACAGGGCTACGGGGAGACAGCGGGGAAGTGGGATTATTTTAGGGATTGATACAGGTCTAGGGGGAGACAGCAGGACAGTGAGATTAGTTTGGGATTGATACAGGGCTGGGGGAGACAGCAGGACAGTGAGATTATTTCGGGATTGATACAGGGCTATAGGGAGAGAGCGGGACAGTGAGATTAGTCTGGGATTGATACAGGGCTATGGGGAGACAGTGGGACAGTGGGATTAGATTGGGGATTGATACAGGGCTATGTGGAGAGAGTGGGGCAGTGGGATTAGTTTGGGATTGATACACGGCCTATGGGATGAGAGTGGGGCAGTGGGATTAGTTTGGGATTGATACAGGGCTATGGGGAGAGAGGGACAGTGGGATTAGTTGGGGATTGATACCGGGCTATGGGGAGAGAGCAGGACAGTGGGATTAGTTTGGGATTGATACAGGGCTATGGGGGGAGAGTGGGACAGTGGGATTACTTTGGGATTGAAACAAATCTATGGGGAGAAAGTGGGACAGTGGAATTAGTTTGGGATTGATACAGGGCTAGGGGGACACAGCAGGACAGTGAGATTAGCTTGGGATTGATACATGGCTAGGGGGAGACAGCGGGAAAGTGAGATTAGTTTGGGATTGATACAGGGCTATGGGGAGAGAGGGACAGTGGGATTAGTTGGGGATTGATACCGGGCTATGGGGAGAGAGCAGGACAGTGGGATTAGTTTGGGATTGATACAGGGCTATGGGGGGAGAGTGGGACAGTGGGATTACTTTGGGATTGAAACAAATCTATGGGGAGAAAGTGGGACAGTGGAATTAGTTTGGGATTGATACAGGGCTAGGGGGACACAGCAGGACAGTGAGATTAGCTTGGGATTGATACATGGCTAGGGGGAGACAGCGGGAAAGTGAGATTAGTTTGGGATTGATACAGGGCTAGGGGGAGACAGCAGGACAGTGAGATTAGTTTGGGATTGATACAGGGCTATGGGGAGACAGTGGGACAGTGAGATTAGTTTGGGATTGATACAGGTCGAGGGGGAGACAGCAGGACAATGAGATTAGTTTGGGATTGATACAGGGCTATGGGGAGAGAGTGGGACAGTGAGATTAGTTTGGGATTGATACAGGGCTATGGGGAGACAGTGGGACAGTGAGATTAGTTTGGGATTGATACAGGGCTATGGGGAGAGAGCGGGACAGTGAGATTAGTTTGGGATTGATACAGGGCTATGTTGTGACAGCGGGACAGTGAGATTAGTTTGGGATTGATACAGGGCTAGGGGGAGACAGCGGGACAGTGAGATAAGTTTGGTATTGATACAGGGCTATGGGGAGACAGTGGGACAGTGAGATTAGTTTGGTATTGATACAGGGCTATGGGGAGAGAGTGGGACAGTGGCATTAATTTGGGGGTTAATACAGGGCTATGGGGATAGAGTGGGACAGTGGGATAAGATTGGGGATTGATACAGGGCTAGGGGGAGACAGCGGGACAGTGAGATAAGTTTGGTATTGATACAGGGCTATGGGGAGAGAGTGGGACAGTGGGATTAGTTTGGGGGTTAATACAGGGCTATGGGGAGAGAGTGGGACAGTGGGTTAAGTTTGGGGATTGATACAGGGCTAGGGAGAGACAGCGGGACAGTGAGATTAGTTTGGGATTGATACAGGGCTATGGGGAGACAGCGGGACAGTGAGATTAGTTTGGGATTGATACAGGTCTAGGGGGAGACAGCAGGACAGTGAGATTAGTTTGGGATTGATACAGGGCTATGGGGAGACAGTGGGACAGTGAGATTAGTTTGGGATTGATACAGGGCTAGGGGGAGACAGCGGGACAGTGAGATAAGTTTGGGATTGATACAGGTCTATGGGGAGAGAGCGGGGCAGTGGGATTAGTTGGGGATTGATACAGGTCTATGGGGAGAGAGCGGGACAGTGGGATTAGTTGGGGGATTGATACAGGGCTATGGTGAGAAAGCGTGACAGTGCGATTAGTTTGGGATTGATACAGGGCTTTGGGGAGACAGTGGGACAGTGAGATTATTTTGGGATTGATACAGGGCCAGGGGGAGACAGCGGGACAGTGAGAGTAGTTTGGGATTGATACAGGGCCATGGTGAGAGAGTGGAACAGTGGGATTAGTTTGCAATTGATACAGGGCTAGGGGGAGACAGCAGGACAGTGGGATGAGTTTGGGATTGATACAGGGCTGTTGGGAGAGATTGCGACAGTGGGATTAGTTTGGGATTGATACAGGGCTATGGGGAGAGAGCGGGACAGTGGGATTAGTTTGGGATTGATACAGGGCTGTTGGGAGAGATTGCGACAGTGGGATTAGTTTGGGATTGATACAGGTCTAGGGGCAGACAGCAGGACAGTGAGATTAGTTTGGGATTGATACAGGGCTATGGGGAGAGAGTGGGACAGTGGGATTAGTTGTGGATTTGTACAGGGCTATGGGGAGAGAGCGGGACAGTGGGATTAGTTTGGGGATTGATACAGGGCTATGGGGAGAGAGTGGAACAGTGGGATTAGTTTGGGGATTGATACAGGGCTATGGGGAGAGAGTGGGACAGTGGGATTAGTTTGGGATTGATACAGGGCTATGGGGAGAGAGTGGGGCAGTGAGATTAGTTTGGGATTGACACAGGGCTATGGGAAGAGAGCGGGACAGTGTGATTTGTTTGGGATTGATACAGGGCTGTGGGGAGAGATTGAGACAGTGGGATTAGTTTGGGATTGATACAGGGCTATGGGGAGAGAGCGGGGCAGTGGGATTAATTTGGGATTGATACAGGGCTATGGGGAGAGATTGGGACAGTGGGATTAGTTGGGGATTGATACAGGGCTATGGGGAGAGAGCGGGACAGTGGGATTAGTTTGGGATTGTTCCAGGGCTATGGGGTGAGATTGGGACAGTGGGATTAGTTGGGGATTGATACAGGGCTATTGGGAGAGAGCGGGACAGTAAGATTAGTTTGGGATTGATACAGGGCTATGGGGAGACAGCAGGACAGTGAGATTAGTTTGGGATTGATACAGGTCTATGGGGAGAGAGCGGGACAGTGGGATTAATTTGGGAATGATACAGGGCTATTGGGAGAGAGTGGGACAGTGGGATTAGTTTTGGGGTTGATACAGGGCTATGGGGAGAGAGTGGGACAGTGGGATTAGTTTGGGGATTGATACAGGGCTAGGGGGAGCCAGCGGGACAGTGAGATTAGTTTGGGATTGATACAGGTCTAGGGGGAGACAGCAGGACAGTGAGATTAGTTTGGGATTGATACAGGGCTATGGGGAGAGAGCGGGACAGTGAGATTAGTTTGGGATTGATACAGGACTATGGGGAGACAGCAGGACAGTGAGATTAGTTTGGGATTGATACAGGTCTAGGGGGAGACAGCAGGACAGTGAGATTAGTTTGGGATTGATACAGGGCTATGGGGAGACAGCAGGTCAGTGAGATTAGTTTGGGTTTGATACAGGGCTATGGGGAGACAGTGGGACAGTGGGATTAGTTTGGGGTTTGATACAGGGCTATGGGGACAGAGTGGGGCAGTGGGATTAGTTTGGGATTGATACAGGGCTATGGGGAGAGAGTGGGGCAGTATGATGAATTTGGGATTAATACAGGGCTATGGGGAGACATTGGGACAGTGAGATTAGTTTGGGATTTATACAGGGCTAGGGGGAGACAGCGGGACAGTGAGATTAGTTTGGGATTGATAGAGGGCTATGGGGAGAGAGTGGGACAGTGGGATTAGTTGTGGATTTGTACAGGGCTATGGGGAGAGAGCGGGACAGTGGGATTTGTTTGGGGATTGATACAGGGCTATGGGGAGAGAGTGGGATAGTGGGATTAGTTTGGGATTGATTCAGGGCTATGGGGTGAAGGTGGGACAGTGGGATTAGTTTGGGGATTGAGACAGGGCTTTGGGGAGAGAGCCGGACAGTGGGATTAGTTCGGGATTGATACAGGGCTATGGGGTGAGATTTGGACTGTGGGATTAGTTTGGGATTGATACAGGGCTATGGGTTGAAGGTGGGACAGTGGGATTAGTTTGGGGATTGATACAGGGCTATGGGGAGAAAGTGGGACAGTGGGATTAGTTTGGGATTGATACAGAGCTAGGGGGAGACAGCGGGACAGTGAGATTAGTTTGGGATTGATGAAGGGCTATGGGGAGACAGTGGGACAGTGAGATTAGTTTGGGATTGATACAGGGCTGGGGGAGACAGCGGGACAGTGAGATAAGTTTGGGATTGATACAGGGCTATGGGGAGAGAGCGGGACAGTGGGATTAATTTGGGGATTGATACAGGGCTATTGGGAGAGAGTGGGACAGTGGGATTAGTTTTGGGGTTGATACAGGTCTATGGGGAGAGAGTGGGACAGTGGGATTAGTTTGGGGATTGATACAGGGCTAGGGGGAGACAGCGGGACAGTGAGATTAGTTTGGGATTGATACAGGTCTAGGGGGAGACAGCAGGGCAGTGAGATTAGTTTGGGATTGATACAGGGCTATGGGGAGAGAGCGGGACAGTGAGATTAGTTTGGGATTGCTACAGGGCTATGGGGAGACAGCAGGACAGTGAGATTAGTTTGGGATTGATACAGGGCTAGGGGGAGACAGCGGGACAGTGAGATAAGTTCGGGATTGATACAGGGCTAGGGGGAGACAGCAGGACATTGAGATTAGTTTGGGATTGATACAGGTCTAGGGGGAGACAGCAGGACAGTGAGATTAGTTTGGGATTGATACAGGGCTATGGGGAGACAGCAGGTCAGTGATATTAGTTTGGGTTTGATACAGGGCTATGGGGAGAGAGTGGGACAGTGGGATTAGTTTGGGGATTGATACAGAGCTATGGGGAGAGAGTGGGACAGTGGGATTAGTTTGAGGATTGATACAGGGCTATGGGGACAGAGTGGGGCAGTGGGATTAGTTTGGAGATTGATACAGGGCTATGGGGACAGAGTGGGGCAGTGGGATTAGTTTGGGGATTGATACAGGGCTATGGGGAGAGAGTGGGACAGTGGGATTAGTTTGGGATTGATACAGGGCTATGGGGAGAGAGTGGGACAGTGAGATGAGTTTGGGATTGATACAGGGCTATGGGGAGAGAGTGGGGCAGTGGGATGAATTTGGGATTAATACAGGGCTATGGGGAGACAGTGGGGCAGTGAGATTAGTTTGGGATTGATACAGGGCTAGGGGGAGACAGCAGGACAGTGAGATTAGTTTGGGATTGATACAGGGCTAGGGGGAGACAACGGGACAGTGAGATTAGTTGGGGATTTGTACAGGGCTATGGGGAGAGAGTGGGACATTGGGATTAGTTGTGGATTTGAACAGGGCTATGGGGAGAGAGCGGGACAGTGGGATTTGTTTGGGGATTGATACAGGGCTATGGGGAGAGAGTGGGACAGTGAGATTAGTTTGGGATTGATACAGGGCTAGGGGGAGACAGCGGGACAGTGAGATTAGTTGGGGATTTGTACAGGGCTATGGGGAGAGAGTGGGACAGTGGGATTAGTTGTGGATTTGTACAGGGCTATGGGGAGAGAGCGGGACAGTGGGATTTGTTTGGGGATTGATACAGGGCTATGGGGAGAGAGTGGGACAGTGGGATTAGTTTGGGGGTTGATACAGGGCTGTGGGGAGAGAGCCGGACAATGGGATTAGTTCGGGATTGATACAGGGCTATGGGGTGAGATTTGGACTGTGGGATTAGTTTGGGATTGATACAGGGCTATGGGGTGAAGGTGGGACAGTGGGATTAGTTTGGGGATTGATACAGGTCTTTGGGGAGAAAGTGGGACAGTGGGATTAGTTTGGGATTGATACAGGGCTAGGGGGAGACAGCGGGACAGTGAGATTAGTTTGGAATTGATGAAGGGCTAGGGGGAGACATCAGGACAGTGAGATTATTTTCGGATTGATATAGGGCTATGGGGAGAGAGCGGGACAGTGAGATTAGTTTGGGATTGATACAGGGCTATGGGGAGACTGCGGGACAGTGAGATTTGTTTGGGATTGATACAGGGCTATGGCGAGACAGTGGGACAGTGAGATTAGTTTGTGATTTATACAGGGCTATGGGGAGAGAGCGGGACAGTGAGATTAGTTTGGGATTGATACAGGGCTATGGGGAGACAGCGGGACAGTGAGATTAGTTTGGGATTGATACAGGGCTAGGGGGAGACAGCGGGACAGTGAGATAAGTTTGGGATTGATACAGGGCTAGGGGGAGACAGCGGGACAGTGAGATTAGTTTGGGATTGATACAGGGCTATGGGGAGAGAGTGGGACAGTGGGATTAGTTTGGGGGTTGACACAGGGCTATGGGGAGAAAGTGGGACAGTGGGATTAGTTTGGGGATTGATACAGGGCTAGGGGGTGACAGCTTGACAGTGAGATTAGTTTGGGATTGATACAGGGCTATGGGGAGAAAGCGGGACAGTGAGATTAGTTTGGGATTGATACAGGGCTATGGAGAGACAGTGGGACAGTGAGATTAGTTTGGGATTGATACAGGGCTAGGGGGAGACAGCGGGACTTTGAGATAAGATTGGGATTGATACTGGGCTTTGGAGAGAGAGTGGGACAGTGGGATTAGTTTGGGATTGATACAGGGCTATGGGGAGAGAGTGAGACGGTGGGATTAGTTTGGGGGTTGATACAGGGCTATGGGGAGAGAGTGGGACAGTGGGATTAGTTGTGGATTGATACAGGGCTACGGGGAGAGAGCGGGACATTGGGATTAGTTTGGGATTGATACAGGGCTATGGGGAGAGAGTGGGACAGTGGGATTAGTTTGGGGATTGATACAGGGCTATGGGGAGAGAGTGGGACAGTGGGATTAGTTTGGGATTGATACAGGGCTATGGGGAGAAAGTGTGACAGTGGGATTAGTTTGGGATTGATACAGGGCTATAGGGAGAAAGTGGGACAGTGGGATTAGTTTGGGGATTGATACAGGGCTATGGGGCGAGAGTGGGACAGTGAGATTAGTTGTGGATTGATACAGGGCTATGGGGAGAGAGTTGGACAGTGGGATTAGTTTGGGGATTGATACTGGCTATGGGGAGAGAGTGGGACAGTGAGATTAGTTTGGGGATTGATACAGGGCTATGGGGAGAGAGTTGGACAGTGGGATTCGTTTGGGGATTGATACTGGCTATGAGGAGAGAGTGGGACAGTGGGATTAGTTTGGGGATTGATACAGGGCTATGGGGAGAGAGCGGGACACTGGGATTAGTTTGGGGATTGATACAGGGCTATGGGGAGACGGCAGGACAGTAGGATTAATTTGGGATTGATACAGGACTATGGGGAGAGAGCGGGACAGTGGGATTAGTTTGGGGATTGATACTGGCTATGGGGAGAGAGTGGGACAGTGGGATTAGTTTGGGGATTTATTCAGGGCTATGTGGTGAGTGTGGGACAGTGGGATTAGTTTGGGATTGATACAGGGCTATGGGGAGAGAGTGGGACAGTGGGATTAGTTTGGGATTGATACAGGGCTATGGGTAGAGAGTGGGACAGTGGGATTAGTTGGGGGTTTGTACAGGGTTATGGGGAGAGAGCGGGACAGTGGGAATAGTTTGGGATTTGTACAGGGCTGTAGGAATCTTGTTGATTCTGTGCTGGAATGTGTTGGAATTTTATCAGTATTTTTGATTTCCTCATTTCCCAGTTTTACCCAATGGGAGCAGGGTCAACTGAATAACATGTATTATACTGAAGACTGTGCTATTATGAGAACAAATGTCTGGAATAATGTCTGTTGTACCCGTTACTTCACTTTTATCTGTGAGAAAAGGACACCGCCCTGCGTCGAGGCAGCTGATATTGAGAAGTATTGTTCCTGAAGAGAGACTGGGACACAGAACGAGAGTGTCAGGATTGTCCAAAGCTCCCCAGCCTCTCCTCCCTTCCCCACAATCCCTGACTGCCGGAGGCCATGTCCGAAGGTTGAAAGTTGATCTGTTCTCCTTCTCCCCCAGGAGGAGCCTCCTGCAGCACCACTAGTCGTGGGAGGCGGGAATGACAGTGTGACGGTTGACATTGGAAAACCCCATTATAAATCCAGACAGGAATCCAGTGATTTTTAACAGGATAGAAGTCCTGCATTTCTCTAGCACCTTTCACTAACTCAGGAGATCCCCAAAGTGCTTTTGCAGCCAATGAAGCAACTCTATACATTGTTTTCATAGTTGTCATTTGAGAAACGAGGCTTTCAATTTGCGTGCAGTAAACTCCCACTGGACTCGAGATTGAAGTCGGTCACATCGGAAATTCCTTTTGGACTTTTTCTTCTCAGACTCTGGAAATCATGTCAACTCATTTTCAACTCTGTGGTTCTTGTACTGTTACTATCCATATTTGTAAAAGTTTCCTTTTTCTATCCACCATTAGTTTGTCTGTGTGTGTCCGTGTGTCCCTGTGAGGGTGTGTGTCTGTGAGTGTGTATGTGCGTGTGTGACTGTCTGTGTGTGCATGTCTGTGTGCGCGTACGTGTGTGTGTGTGTGTGTGTCTGTATGTGCCTGTGTTTGTTTCTCTGCATGTGTGTGCGTATATCTGTATGTGTGTCTGCGGGTATGTGTGAGTGTGTGTGTGCGTTTGTGTGTGTGTGTGTGTGCGTGAGTATGTATGGGTGTGTGTGGGTGTGAATGTGGAGATTGACATTGTGAACATTCCTTCCCCGGGTTTTAAATGTAAATAAACTAACCAGAGTTGATCATAATGTGAGTTTGCTGTGAGTGATGAGTAAAGTGGATCAGACACACTGAGGGTTTGGGAAAACACACCACAACATACTTCACAAAGAATTCAAAACACCTTCTGCATATGGACAGTTGGTGAGAGACAGAAGTACAGTTTGCCTGTCTCTCTCCAGTCTGGAACAGTTTGTTCTGAGGAACCTACCAACTCAGACATGTGTACAAGATCTCCAACTTTGTAATACTGCTCCCAACTTCTCAATACCTTCATACACCAGCCTACGTACTTTTGCTTTAACCATTCCTCTCCCGACGCTCTGATATGACACAGCGGATGATGTATGCCAGATGGATCAAATCCACGAGGGAATCCTGATCATGTGGTCACAACTGTTTTGCAATTTCTATTTTAATTTGAGATGCCGGCCTGAATTCAGTAATAATAAGTCCACCAAGACTCTAGAAATTTTTTACAAACCTAAATTAAACATTCATTAAAAAAGGAAATGATTGCAAGCACACACACAGGTCGAGAAATTACTACTATAATAACTCCAAAAAGCCCCTAATTAATCGAGCTTCCAGCTAAACCCACATTAAGGCTACAGGAAAAACTAATTCAATTTTAAACAGATCCATGTAAATCACCACAATGCACTGGACAGTAGAATCCAAAGTGGCTTTTCCCATCTTCAGTTTCTGTAGACAGCAGCTTAATGCTGGAGGCTTTTCACACTTCTGGGATATCTTGCAATGCCTTTTCCTCTGACACGCAGATTCTTCTCCTTTGTACATGTTTCTCCCTTTTAATGTAAATCCCATTGTTCCCATAATTCTTTGGAACTTTACCTTTCTCATAATATAAATCTCTTTATCGTGCTAATACTATCGGTAACCGTTGGGAAAAATAAACACACTGCTCGGCCTCGCTTCTCTGGCAAGGTGTGCACGTCTCTTTGAAATTCAAACTACTCTGATTTATCTAGAAATGCAAATTCTCCTCACCGCACATTCTAAACCTTCAGCCATGTTTACCTATTGAGTATTTCAAACCGAGCTTCTTTTCATGAATCTCATCCTCCAGACCAGCTGTCTCCAAGCCGATTAAACACAGGAAAACTATCCAAACCCCGCTATTCACCAATTTTACAATAAATCACAATAACATTCTGAGAATTATTAGACTTCCATTACAACTCTTTGCCGGTGTCCCCGAGTTTTTATTTATTAGTTCATGGGTTGTGGACACCCCTGGCTTGGCCAGCATTTATTGCCCATCCCTAATTGCCCTTGCTCAGAGGGCATTTAAGGGTCAACCCCATTGTTGTGGGTTTGATGGGGGTGGTCTGCATCTCGAAACATACGAATTGCAACAATGAGTTATAACGGTTGTTTCAAGTTTCCCTCTGGGGTTTGAATTTGAAGCCCTCGGCCTTTCCCCTTGGCTGTGATATAATAAGGTTACTTTCAGATCGGACATGGTCTTACTGAATGGTGGCACAGGCACAACGGGCTGAGTGGCCTTCTGCTGCTCCTGGTTCCTATGTTCACATGTTCGTATGGATGTACCTACGCTCACTGCCTGGTCGGTGAAGGCAAAGTCGGACCTCAATGCTCACCGAGAGGACCAATAGGAAGAAAAACTTTCCACTTTGGAATAAAATGACAAGTGATATTTGCTCCTGGGTTTTTGGTTAGTGTTTCCAGGAGGGTTCAGAGGGCAATTGTGTGTGTGTGTGTGTGTGTGTGTGTGTGTGTGTGTCTCTCTTGGTGTGTGTGTGAGTGTCTGTGTGTGTGTGCACATATGTGTGTGTGTGTGTGTGTGTGTGAGCGTGTGTCAGTGTCTGAGTGTGTGTGAGTGTGTGAGTGTGTGTCAGTGTCTGAGTGTGTGTGGGTCTGAGTGTGTCAGTGTCTGAGTGTGTGTCAGTGTCTGAGTGTGTGATTGTGTGTCAGTGTCTGAGTGTGTGTCAGCGTCTGAGTGTGTGTCAGTGTCTGAGTGTGTGTCAGTGTCTGAGTGTGTGTGAGTCTGTGAGTGTGTCAGTGTCTGATTGTGTGTCAGTGTCTGAGTGTGTGTGAGTCTGTGAGTGTGTCAGTGTCTGATTGTGTGTCAGTGTCTGAGTGTGTGAGTGTGTCAGTGTGTGAGTGTGTGTCAGTGTCTGAGTGTGTGAGTGTGTGTCAGTGTGTGAGTGTGTGTCAGTGTCTGAGTGTGTGTGAGTCTGTGAGTGTGTGTCAGTGTCTGAGTGTGTGTCAGTGTCTGAGTGTGTGAGTGTGTGTCAGTGTGTGAGTGTGTGTCAGTGTCTGAGTGTGTGAGTGTGTGTCAGTGTCTGAGTGTGTGTGAGTCTGTGAGTGTGTGTCAGTGTCTGATTGTGTGTCAGTGTGTGAGTGTGTGTGTGTCAGTGTGTGTGTGAGTGTGTGTCAGTGTCTGAGTGTGTGAGTGTGTGTCAGTGTGTGTCAGTCTGTGTCAGTGTGTGTGTGTGTCAGTGTCTGAGTGTGTGTGTATGTGAGTGTGTCTCAGTGTGAGTGTGTGAGTGTGTGTCAGTGTCTGATTGTGTGTCAGTGTCTGTGTGTCAGTGTGTGTGTGTGTCAGTGTGTGTGTGTGTGTGTCAGTGTCTGAGTGTGTGAGTGTGTGTCAGTGTGTGAGTGTGTGTCAGTGTCTGAGTGTGTGTGTGTCAGTGTCTGAGTGTGTGTCAGTGTCTGAGTGTGTGTGTGTCAGTGTGTCAGTGTGTGTCAGTGTCTGAGTGTGTGAGTGTGTGTCAGTGTGTGTCAGTGTGTGTGTGTGTCAGTGTCTGAGTGTGTGTATGTGAGTGTGTCTCAGTCTGTGAGTGTGTGTGTGTGTCAGTGTCTGATTGTGTGTCAGTGTCTGTGTGTCAGTGTGTGTGTGTGTCAGTGTGTGTGTGTGAGTGTGTGTCAGTGTCTGAGTGTGTGTGTGGGTGTGTCAGTGTCTGAGTGTGTGTGTGGGTGTGTCAGTGTCTGAGTGTGTGTGTGTCAGTGTCTGAGTGTGAGTGTATGAGTGTATGTCAGTGTCTGAGTGTGTGAGTGTGTGTCAGTGTGTGAGTGTGTGTGTGTCAGTGTGTGAGTGTGTGTGTGTCAGTGTGAGTGTGTGTGTGTCAGTGTGTGTGTCAGTGTGTGTGTGTGTCAGTGTCTGAGTGTGTGAGTGTGTGTCAGTGTGTGAGTGTGTGTCAGTGTCTGAGTGTGTGTGTGTCAGTGTCTGAGTGTGGGTCAGTGTCTGAGTGTGTGTGTGTGTGTGTCAGTGTGTGAGTGTGTCAGTGTGTGTCAATGTCTGAGTGTGTGAGTGTGTGTCAGTGTGTGTCAGTGTGTGTGTGTGTCAGTGTCTGAGTGTGTGTGTATGTGAGTGTGTCTAAGTGTGTGAGTGTGTGTGTGTGTCAGTGTCTGATTGTGTGTCAGTGTCTGTGTGTCAGTGTGTGTGTGTGTCAGTGTGTGTGTGTGTGTGAGTGTGTGTCAGTGTCTGAGTGTGTGTGTGTGTGTCAGTGTCTGAGTGTGTATCAGTGTCTGAGTGTGAGTGTATGAGTGTATGTCAGTGTCTGAGTGTGTGAGTGTGTGTCAGTGTGTGAGTGTGTGTGTCAGTGTGAGTGTGTGTCAGTGTCTGAGTGTGTGAGTGTGTGTCAGTGTGTGAGTGTGTGTCAGTGTCTGAGTGTGTGTGTGTCAGTGTCTGAGTGTGTGTCAGTGTCTGAGTGTGTGTGTCAGTGTGTGAGTGTCAGTGTGTGTCAGTGTCTGAGTGTGTGTGTGTGTCTGTGTGTGTCAGTGTGTGTGTGTGTCAGTGTCTGTGTGTATGTGAGTGTGTCTCAGTGTGTGAGTGTGTGTGTGTCAGTGTGTGTGTGTGTCAATGTCTGTGTGTGTGTGAGTGTGCCTCAGTGTGTGAGTGTGTGAGTGTGTCTCAGTGTGTGAGTGTGTGTCAGTGTCTGAGTGTGAGTGTGTGTGTCAGTGCCTGAGTGTGTGTCAGTGTCTGAGTGTGAGTGTATGAGTGTATGTCAGTGTCTGAGTGTGTGAGTGTGTGTCAGTGTGTGTGTGTGTGTGTGTGTGTGTTTATGTGTGAGTGTGTGTGAGTGTGTGTGTGTGTGTGTGAGTGTGAATATGTGTGAGAATGTGTGTGTGTGTGTGTGTGTGTGTGAGTGTGTGTGTGTGTGTGTTTGTGTGTGTGTGTGTGTGTTTATGTGTGAGTGTGTGTGAGTGTGAGTGTGTGTGTGTGTGAGTGTGAGTGTGTGAGCGTGTGTGTGTGTGTGTGTGTTTGTGTGTGAGTGTGTGTGTGTGTGTGTGAGTGTGTGTGTGTGTGTGTGTGTGTGTGAGCGTATAGACCTTTTCCAGTTGTAACGAGCAGTCGAGAGGCTTGCGAAATGATTTTGAATTCTGCCGATGTTCCCTGAAGCCAGGTTGGCTCTCCCTATGCTTGGCAAAAATGCAAAGCCTTCGTCAGGTTTCATACATGGTTAACTGACCAACTTTGTCACACAGATCTCAGTAAAAAAAGGAACAAAGTAGAAACAGTTTTGAGGAAGTTTTCGCCCTGACATCGAGTTTGAGGAAAGACTGAGACACATCTGGGAGAGAGAGAGAAGCAGACAGGACAGGAACGGAGGAGAGAGACCCCTCAGACACAAACCATGGAGCAGGACACCAACTACCTGAATATGAGACACATCAAAATCAATATGACAGGGCCCAGTGAACATAGGTTAAACTGTTCAACAGAGGGAGAGAGAGAAAGAGACAGACAGGGGTTGGGGGACAGATAGAGGGACAGGGAATGAGGGCAAGAGAGAGAGAGGGAGACAGAGAGATAGAGGGAGACAGAGACAGAGATGGTGAGAGAGATTGAGAGAGAGGGATACAGAGAGAGAGATGGTGAGATAGATTGAGAGAGAGGGAGAGAGAGAGAGAGATGGTGAGAGAGATTGAGAGAGAGGGAGACAGAGAGAGAGATGGTGAGATTCAGAGAGAGGGAGACAGAGAGAGAGATGGTGAGAGAGATTGAGAGAGAGGGAGACAGAGAGAGATAGTGAGAGAGATTGAGAGAGAGGGAGACAGAGAGAGAGATGGTGAGAGAGATTGAGAGAGAGACAGAGAGAGAGATACTGAGAGAGATTGAGAGAGAGAGGGACAGAGAGAGAGATGGTGAGAGAGATTGAGAGAGATGGAGACAGAGAGAGAGATGGTGAGATTCAGAGAGAGGGAGACAGAGAGAGAGATGGTGAGAGAGATTGAGAGAGAGGGAGACAGAGAGAGAGATGGTGAGAGAGATTGAGAGAGAGACAGAGAGAGAGATACTGAGAGAGATTGAGAGAGAGAGGGACAGAGAGAGAGATGGTGAGAGAGATTGAGAGAGATGGAGACAGAGAGAGAGATGGTGAGATTCAGAGAGAGGGAGACAGAGAGAGAGATGGTGAGAGAGATTGAGAGAGAGGGAGACAGAGAGAGAAAGATTTTGAGAGATTGAGAGAGAGGGAGACAGAGAGAGAGATGATGAGAGAGATTGAGAGAGAGGGAGACAGAGAGAGAGATGGTGAGAGAGATTGAGAGAGAGAGAGAGATGGTGAGAGAGATTGAGAGAGAGGGAGACAGAGAGAGAAAGATTTTGAGAGATTGAGAGAGAGAGACAGAGAGAGAGATGATGAGAGAGATTGAGAGAGAGGGAGAGAGAGAGAGAGAGATGGTGAGAGAGATTGAGAGAGAGGGTGTCAGAGAGAGAGTTGGTGAGAGAGATTGAGAGAGAGGGAGACAGAGAGAGAGATGGTGAGAGAGATTGAGAGAGAGGGAGACAGAGAGAGAGTTGGTGAGAGAGATTGAGAGAGAGGGAGACAGAGAGAGAGATGGTGAGAGAGATTGAGAGAGGGGGAGACAGAGAGAGAGATGGTGAGAGAGATTGAGAGAGAGGGACTGCTGCTCCTGGAGTCAGTACAACCAGCCTCTCATTCTGATCTCAGGGGAAGTGTCATTGTGAAATGGAACCAAGAGGCAGAAACAGTTTTGAGGAAGTTTTCGCCCTGACATCGAGTTTGAGGAAAGACTGAGACACATCTGGGAGAGAGAGAGAAGCAGACAGGACAGGAACGGAGGAGAGAGACACCTCAGACACAAACCAAGGAGCAGGACACCGACTACATGAATATGAGACACATCAAAAACAACACGACAGACCCCAGTGAACGTAGGTTAAACAGTTCAATAGAGGGAGAGAGAGAGTGTGTGTGTGAAAAAGAGAGAGAGAGACTGAGACAGAAGGAGAGAGAGTGGGAGAGGGAGAGAGAGACAGAGTGAGAGTGACAGAGAGATGGAGGAGAGAAAGGGAGATGAGAAGTGATGGTGAGAGGGAGAGAGAGGGAGACAGAGAGAGATAGTGAGAGAGATTGAGAGAGAGAGACAGAGAGAGAGATGGTGAGAGAGATTGAGAGAGAGACAGAGAGAGAGATGCTGAGAGAGATTGAGAGAGAGAGGGACAGAGAGAGAGATGGTGAGAGAGATTGAGAGAGATGGAGACAGATAGAGAGATGGTGAGATTCAGAGAGAGGGAGACAGAGAGAGAGATGGTGAGAGAGATTGAGAGAGAGGGAGACAGAGAGAGAAAGATTTTGAGAGATTGAGAGAGAGGGAGACAGAGAGAGAGATGGTGAGAGAGATTGAGAGAGAGGGAGACAGAGAGAGAGATGGTGAGATTGAGAGAGAGGGAGACAGAGAGAGAGATGGTGAGAGAGATTGAGAGAGAGAGAGACAGAGAGAGAAATGCTGAGAGAGATTGAGAGAGAGAGAGACAGAGAGAGATGGTGAGAGAGATTGAGAGAGAGAGAGACAGAGAGAGAGATGGTGAGAGAGATTGAGAGAGAGGGAGACAGAGAGAGAGATGGTGAGAGAGATGGTGAGAGAGATTGAGAGAGAGAGACAGAGAGAGAGATGCTGAGAGAGATTGAGAGAGAGAGAGAGAGCGATGGTGAGAGAGATTGAGAGAGAGAGAGACAGAGAGAGAGATGGTGAGAGAGTTTGAGAGAGAGAGAGACAGAGAGAGAGATGGTGAGAGAGATTGAGAGAGAGGGAGACAGAGAGAGAGAGATAGTGAGAGAGATTGAGAGAGAGGGAGACAGAGAGAGAGATGGTGAGAGAGATTGAGAGAGAGAGAGAGACAGAGAGAGAGATGGTGAGAGAGTTTGAGAGAGAGAGAGACAGAGAGAGAGAAGGTGAGAGAGATTGAGAGAGAGGGACTGCTGCCCCTGGAGTCAGTACAACCAGCCTCTCATTCTGATCTCAGGGGAAGTGTCATTGTGAAATGGAACCAAGAGGCAGGAACAGTTTTGAGGAAGTTTTCGCCCTGACATCGAGTTTGAGGAAAGACTGAGACACATCTGGGAGAGAGTGAGAAGCAGACAGGACAGGAACGGAGGAGAGAGACCCCTCAGACACAAACCATGGAGCAGGACACCGACTACATGAATATGAGACACATCAAAAACAACATGACAGGGCCCAGTGAACGTAGGTTAAACGTAGGTTCAATAGAGGAGAGAGAGAGAGGGAGAGAAAGGTAGTCTGAGGGGTTGGGGAACAAATGGAGGGACGGAGGCAGAGGGCAAGAGAGAGAGAGGGAGAGAAAAGAAATGTAATAGAGAGAGAGAGAGAGAGAGACAGAGACAGTCAGAAAGAGAAAGAGAGACAGGGAGAGAGATATGGTGAGAGAGGTTGAGACGGAGAGGGAAAGAGGGAGAGAGAGAGAGAGACAGTGAGGGAGATTGACCCAGAGGGACAGAGAGTGAGAAGGTGAGAGATTGAGAGTGAGAGAGACAGGGAGAGAGATGGTGAGGGAGATTGAGAGAGACAGAGAGAGGAATGGTGGGAGAGCCTGGGGCTGAGAGAGACAGAGAAGATGAGAGAAGTTAAGAGAGTCAGGAAGATTGATAGTGAGAGAGACAAATGGTGAGAAAAATTGAGACTGAGAGCCAGAGAGAAACGGTGAGAGAGCGACAGTGAGAGAGATGGACAGAAAGAGAGGGTGAAAGAGAGAGAGAGAGAGCGAGGGAAACAGAGATAAATAGAGGGAAAGGGTGATTTTAATTTGTACCTAATCATGTGTTGTACCTGTCCAGGGAGTGTTTGATGTGGACAGTGTAGAAGGAGCTTTACTCTGTATCTAACCCCGTGCTGTACCTGTCCTGGGAGTGTTTGATGGGGACGGTGGAGAGGGAGGTTTGCTCTGTATCTAACCCCGTGCTGTACCTGTCCTGGGAGTGTTTGATGGGGACAGTGTAGAGGGAGATTTACTCTGTATCTAACCCCGTGCTGTACCTGCCCTGGGAGTGTTTGATGGGGACGGTGTAGAGAGAGGTTTACTGTTATCTAACCCTGTGTTGTAGCTGTCCTGGGAGTGTTTGATGGGGACGGTGAAGAAGGAGCTTTACTCTGTATCTAACCCCGTGCTGTACCTGTCCTGGGAGTGTTTGATGGGGACGGTGTAGAGGGAGCTTTACTCTGTATCTAACTCTCATCCATTGTATAATTTCTCTGTTTTCCAGACGATCCGGACATCTTATATGCGGAGCTGAATCTTCTTCCTGCCTCCGGGACATCTAATGTCCTTATAAGAGGTCAGTTACGGATATCGTATGTTGGTCGTAAGATACTGATTTGTGCCCAACCTGCTGCACTTTAGTCATTTCTCAATTGCGTTGCACATGATGCATTAGGTAGACCCTGATTCTTTCAGTTTCATCTTAAGTTACTCCTGAGTCAATATCGTAGCTGATCCATCTCCTCTCTGCTTGTTACATCTTAGTTACGTATCTGTTAGACCTTAGTTATGGGTCTGCTAATCTCTGTTTGGAAATCGAATACCCTCTGACTGTCACAACTGTGCGATACGTCTCTTCCCTGTCAGTTACACCTCAGTTACATTTCCGTTGCATCGTAGTAACGTCACAGTTAAGCAAGAGTCCTGTCCCTGTTGTGCTCCTGTAGTGTGTCACTTGCTTCTTAGTTGCATGTGTGTTATGTCTCAATTACACTTTGCTTACACGTCCATCGCACATCCGTTGTATCTTAGCTGCGTTTCTGTTAGACCTCAGCCACGTGACGATCACACCGTAGCTACGTGCCTGCTGTTCCTCGGTTTCCATGCCTGCTCGTTTTGTGTTACACGTGTTCTA
This sequence comes from Carcharodon carcharias, assembly GCF_017639515.1. Taxonomy (NCBI): domain Eukaryota; kingdom Metazoa; phylum Chordata; class Chondrichthyes; order Lamniformes; family Lamnidae; genus Carcharodon; species Carcharodon carcharias. The sequence continues at coordinate 1,581,541 of NC_054506.1, forward strand.
TTGGTGAATTAAGTCTTTGCTAAGTCACATTTACTTGTAACTGCCTGTAGCTGCAGTTGAGATGCACCTGGTTACGTTCTAGTTAGGTCTTGGCGTGATCCAGAGCTGAGTGTCATGTCGGTGTGCGTGTTGTTGGTCTGTCGTTGGCCTCTGCTTCCCACCTACGTCACACGTACTGACCAAACTGTCCTCACATTCTTCATCCCTTCTCACTCCCTCTCTCCCTCTCTCTCCAACTCTCGTAGGTGAACAGGAACCAAGTTACGCCCAGGTCAACTTCACTCCGCAGAGTCCGCAGCAGAACCAAGTCCTGGAGGTGACCCCGGATAAAGGTCAGTCATCCTGGGAGTGTGGGGTCAGAGGTCACAATGGTTCAGGGCAGACGGGGGGAGGGACGTGGTGAAGGGTGAGGGGATTCACCTCCCGATCCCTGTAACCTCCTCCAGCCCCTACACCCCTCCCTATCTCTGTAACCTCCTCCAGCCCCTACACCCCTCCCTATCTCTGTAACCTCCTCCAGCCCCTACACCCCTCCCTATCTCTGTCACCTCCTCCAGCCCCTACACCCCTCCCTATCTCTGTAACCTCCTCCAGCCCCTACACCCCTCCCTATCTCTGTAACCTCCTCCAGCCCCTACACCCCTCCCTATCTCTGTAACCTCCTCCAGCCCCTACAACACTCCCTATCTCTGTAACCTCCTCCAGCCCCCTACAACCCTCCCTATCTCTGTAACCTCCTCCAGCCCCTACAACTCTCCCTATCTCTGTAACCTCCTCCAGCCCCCTACAACCCTCCCTATCTCTGTAACCTCCTCCAGCCCCTACAACTCTCCCTATCTCTGTAACCTCCTCCAGCCCCCTACAACGCCCCCTATCTCTGTAACCTCCACCAGCCCCTACAACTCTCACTATCTCTGTAAACTCCTCCAGCCCCTACACCCCTCCCTATCTCAGTAACCTCCTCCAGCCCCTACAACCCTCCCTATCTCTGTAACCTCCTCCAGCCCCTACACCCCACCCTATCTCTGTAAGCTCCGACAGTCCATACAACCCTCCCTATCTCTGTAACCTCCTCCAGCCCCTACACCCCTCCCTATCTCTGTAACCTCCTACTGTCCCTACAACCCTCCCTATCTCTGTAACCTCCTCCAGCCCCTACATGCCTCCCTATCTCTGTAATCTCCTCCAGCCCCTACAACCCACCCTATCCCTGTAACATCCTACAGCTCTCTCTGCCTCTCTCTCTCTGTTTCACTCGCCCTTCCTCCCTCTCTCTGCTTCTCTCTCTGTCACTCTCTGTCTGTCTCCCTGCTTCTTCCACTCTGTTTCTTTCTCTCCCTCTCTCTGTCTCTCTCTCTGTCTGTCTCTGTCTCTACGCCTTTAGGACGCTCCTTGTACCGATCTCTGTGACTGAGCTTTTGCTTTCCTGTCCCTACTATCTCCCTGTGTGACTCGGTGTTCGATGCTGTTTGATAATCCTCCTGTACCATGCGCTGGGATGTGAAACGAGGGATATAAACGAGTAACGTGGTTGTTGTTTCTCTCGATAAGGGAGGTAGATACGTCACCATTGTCTGTTCTGTACAGTTGCACAGGCTGCTCAACATGGGTCAATCTTTACTTCTCTATTCCAGGTGAAACTGGACAGGAAACAGCTGGAGGAAGAAGATCAAAAAAATCCAGATGTCTCATCGTGGTCGGCATCATTGTCATAAGCTGCAACTTCGTAATTATTACAGGTCTCACAGTCCATGGTATGGAGAGGAACATCTCAATGTAACAGCCTGATAAATACCACACCCTTCACTGTAACACTGATACCCCACACCCCTCACTGTAACACTCTGATATACCCAACACTCCACACTGTAACACTCTGATATATCCCACACCCCTCACTGTAACACTCTGATATATCCCACACCCCTCACTGTAACACTCTGATATATCCCACACCCCTCACTGTAACACTCTGATATATCCCACAACACTCACTGTAACACTCTGATACATCCCACACCCCTCACTGTAACACTGTGTTATATCCCACACCCCTCACTGTAACACTGATATATCCCACAGCACTCACTGTAACACTCTGATATATCACACACCCCTCACTGTAACACTGATATAATCCAAACACCTCACTGTAACACTCTGATATATCCCACAACCCCCACAGTAACACTCTGATATATCCCACACCCCTCACTGTAACACTCTGATATATCCCACACCCCTCACTGTAACACTCTGATACACACCACACCCCTCATTGTAACACTGATATATCACACACTCCTCACTGTAACACCCTGATACACACCACACCCCTCACTGTAACACTCTGATATATCCCAGAACCCTTAATGTAACACTCTGATACACACCACACCCCTCACTGAAACACTGATATATCCCACACGACTCACTGTAACACTCTGATATATCCCACACCGCTCACTGTAACACTCTGATATATCCCACACCCCTCACTGTAACACTCTGATAGACACCACACACCTCACTGTAAAACTCAGATATATCCCACACCCGTCACTGTAACACTCTGATATATCACACACCATGTAACAATCACATATATCCCACACCCCTCACTGTAACACTCTGATATATCCCACATTCCTCACTGTAACACTCTGATATATCGCACATACCTCACTGTAACACACTGATATAACCCACACCCCTCACTGTCACACATTGATATATCTCGCACCCCTCACTGTAACACTCTGAAATAGCGCATATCGCTCAGTGCAAACCCTGATATATCCCGCACCCCTCACTGTAACACTCTGATATATCCACACACCTCACTGTCACACTAAAATATCCCACACACCTCACTGTAACACTATGATATATCCCACACCCCTCACTGTAACACTGATATATCCCAGGCCCCTCACTGTAACATGCTAACAGATCCCAAACCCCTCACTGTAACACTCTGATACATCCCACACCCCTCACTGTAACACTGATATATCCCACACCCCTCACTGTAACACTGATATATCTCACACCCCTCACTGTAATACTCTGCTATATCCCACACCCTCAGTGTAACACTGATATATTCCACACCCCTCACTGTAACACAGTGATATATCCCGCACCCCTCACTGTAACAATCTGATATATCACACACCCCTCACATTAACACTCTGATGTATCCACACCACTCACTGTAACACTCTGATATATTCCACACCCCTCAATGTAACACTCTGATATATCCCACGCCCTTCACTGTAACATTCTGATATATCCCACACACCTCACTGTAACACTCTGATATATCCCACAACACTCACTGTAACACTGATATATCCCACAGCACTCACTGTAACACTCTGATATATCACACACCCCTCACTGTAACACTGATATAATCCAAACAACTCACTGTAACACTCTGATATATCCCACAACACCCACAGTAACACTCTGATATATCCCACACCCCTCACTGTAACACTCTGATATATCCTATACCACTCACTGTAAAACTCTGGTACACACCACACCCCTCATTGTAACACTGATATATCACACACTCCTCACTGTAACACCGTGATACACACCACACCCGTCACTGTAACACTCTGATATCTCCCAGAACCCTCAATGTAACACTCTGATACACACCACACCCCTCACTGAAACACTGATATATCCCACACGCCTCACTGTAACACTCTGATACACACCACACTCCTCACTGTAACACTCTGATATATCCCACACCCCTCACTGTAACACTCTGATAGACACCACACCCCTCACTGTAACACTCTGATATATCCCACACCCCTCACTGTAACACCCTGATATATCACACACCCCTCACTGTAACACACTGATATATCCCACACACCTCACTGTAACAATCTGATATATCCAACACCCCTCAATGTAACACCCTGAAATATCGCACACCCCTCACAGTAACACTCTGATATATCCCACACCCCTCACTGTAACACTCTGATATATCCCACACACCTCACTGTAACACTCTGATATATCCCACGCCCCTCAATGTAACACTCTGATATATCCCACACCCCTCTCTGTAACATTCTGATATATCCATCACACCTCACTGTAACACTCTGATATATCCTACAACCCTCACTGTAACACTCTGATATATCCCAAAACCCTCACTGTAACACTCTGTTATATCCCACCACCCTCACTGTAACACTCTGATATATCCCACACCCCTCACTGTAACACTCTGATATATCCCACACCCCTCACTGTAACACTCTGATATATCCCACACCCCTCACTGTAACACTCTGATATATCCCACACCCCTCACTGTAACACTCTGATATATCCCACACACCTCACTGTAACACTCTGATATATCCCACACCCCTCACTGTAACACTCTGATATATCCCACACACCTCACTGTAACACTCTGATATACCCCACACCCCTCACTGTAACACTCTGATATATCCCACACACCTCACTGTAACACTCTGATATATCCCAAGCCCCTCAATGTAACACTCTGATATATCCCACACCCCTCTCTGTAACATTCTGATATATCCATCACACCTCACTGTAACACTCTGATATATCCTACAACCCTCACTGTAACACTCTGATATATCCCAAAACCCTCACTGTAACACTCTGTTATATCCCACACCCCTCACTGTAACACTGATATATCCCACAGCATTCACAGTAACAATCTGATATATCACACACCCCTCACTGTAACACTAATATAATCCAAAAACCTCACTGTAACACTCTGATATATCCCACAACCCTCACTGTAACACTCTGATATATCCCACACCCCTCACTCTAACACTCTGATACACACCACACCCATCATTGTAACATTGATATATCACACACTCCTCACTGTAACACCCTGATACACACCACACCCTCACCGTAACACTCTGATATATCCCAGAACCCTGAATGTAACACTCTGATATATCCCACACCCTTCACTGTAACACTGATATAGCCCACACCCCTCACTGTAACACTGATATATCTCACATCCCTCACTTTAATACTCTGATATATCCCACACCCTCAGAGTAACACTGATATATTCCACACCCCCCACTGTAAGACACTGATATATCTCGCACCCCTCACTGTAACACACTGATATATCACACACCCCTCACTGTAACACTCTGATGTATCCACACCACTCACTGTAACACCCTGCTAGACACCACACCCCTCACTGTAACACTCTGATATATCCCACACCCCTCACTGTAACACCCTGATATATCCCACACCCCTCACAGTAACACTGATATATCTCACATCCCTCACTTTAATACTCTGATATATCCCACACCCTCAGAGTAACACGGATATATTCCACACCCCTCACTGTAAGACACTGATATATCTCGCACCCCTCACTGTAACACTCTGATATACCCCACAGCTATCACTGTAACACTCTGATATATCCCACACCCCTCACTGTAACACTCTGCTAGACACCACACCCCTCACTGTAACACTCTGATATATCACACACCTCTCACAGTAACACTGATATATCCCACACACCTCACTGTAACAATCAGATATATCCAACAGCCCTCAATGTAACACCCTGAAATATCGCACACCCCTCACAGTAACACTCTGATATACCCCACACCCCTCACTGTAACACTCTGATATATCCCACACCCCTCACTGTAACACTCTGATATATCCCACACCCCTTACTGTAACACTCTGATATATCCCACACACCTCACTGTAACACTAAAATATCCCACACACCTCACTGTAACACTATGATATATCCCACACCCCTCACTGTAACACTGATATATCCCACACCCCTCACTGTAACATGCTAACAGATCCCACACCCCTCACTGTAACACTCTGATATATCCCACACCCCTCACTGTAACACTCTGATATATCCCACAACCCTCACTGTAACAATCTGTTATATCCCACACCCCTCACTGTAACACTGATATATCCCACAGCACTCACTGTAAAACTCTGATATATCACACACCCCTCACTGTAACACTGATATAATCCAAACACCTCACTGTAACACTCTGATAGACACCACACCCCTCACTGTAACACTCTGATATATCCCACACCCCTCACTGTAACACTCTGATATATCCCACAACCCTCACTGTAACACTCTGTTATATCCCACACCCCTCACTGTAACACTGATATATCCCACAGCACTCACTGTAACACTCTGATATATCACACACCCCTCACTGTAACACTGATATAATCCAAACACCTCACTGTAACACTCTGATAGACACCACACCCCTCACTGTAACACTCTGATATATCCCACACCCCTCACTGTAACACCCTGATATATCACACACCCCTCAATGTAACACTCTGATATATCCCACACACCTCACTGTAACAATCTGATATATCCAACACCCCTCAATGTAACACCCTGAAATATCGCACACCCCTCACAGTAACACTCTGATATACCCCACACCCCTCACTGTAACACTCTGATATATCCCACAACCCTCACTGTAACACTCTGATATATCCCACACACATCACTGTAACACTCTGATATATCCCACACCCCTCACTGTAACACTCTGATATATCCCACACCCCTCAATGTAACACTCTGATATATCCCACACCCCTCTCTGAAACATACTGATATATCCCACATACCTCACTGTAACACTCTGATATATCCCACAACCCTCACTGTAACACGCTGATATATCCCACAACCCTCACTGTAACACTGTTATATCCCACACCCCTCACTGTAACACTGATATATGCAACAGCACTCACTGTAACACTCTGATATATCACCCACCCCTCACTGTAACACTAATATAATCCAAAAACCTCACTGTAACACTCTGATATATCCCACAACGCTCACTGTAACACACTGATATATCCCACACCCCTCACTCTAACACTCTGATACACACCACACCCATCATTGTAACATTGATATATCACACACTACTCACTGTAACACCCTGATACACACCACACCCCTCACTGTAACACTCTGATATATCCCAGAACCCTCAATGTAACACTCTGATATATCCACACCCTTCACTGTAACACTGATATATCCCACACCCCTCACTGTAACACTGATATATCTCACATCCCTCACTTAAATACTCTGATATATCCCATACCCTCAGAGTAACACTGATATATTCCACACCCCTCACTGTAAGACACTGATATATCTCGCACCCCTCACTGTAACACACTGATATATCACACACCACTCACTGTAACACTCTGATGTATCCAAACCACTCACTGTAACACCCTGCTAGACACCACACCCCTCACTGTAACACTCTGATATATCCCACACCCCTCACTGTAACACCCTGACATATCCCACACCCCTCACTGTAACACCCTGATATATCCCACACCCCTCACAGTAACACTGATATATCTCACGTCCCTCACTTTAATACTCTGATATATCCCACACCCTCAGAGTAACACGGATATATTCCACACCCCTCACTGTAAGACACTGATATATCTCGCACCCCTCACTGTAACACTCTGATATAGCCCAAAGCTCTCACTGTAACACTCTGATATATCCCACACACCTCACTGTAACAATCTGATATATCCAACACCCCTCAATGTAACACCCTGAAATATCGCACACCCCTCACAGTAACACACTGATATACCCCACACCCCTCAATGTAACACTCTGATATATCCCACACCCCTCACTGTAACACTCTGATATGTCCCACACACCTCACTGTAACACTCTGATATATCCCACGCCCCTCACTGTAACACTCTGATATATCCCACGCCCCTCACTCTAATACTGATATATCTCACATCCCTCACTTTAATACTCTGATATATCCCACACCCTCAGAGTAACATGGATATATTCCACACCCCTCACTGTAAGACACTGATATATCTCGCACCCCTCACTGTAACACTCTGATATAGCCCAAAGCTCTCACTGTAACACTCTGATATATCCCACACCCCTCACTGTAACAACCTGATATATCACACACCCCTCACTGTAACACTCTGATATATCCCACACACCTCACTGTAACAATCTGATATATCCAACACCCCTCAATGTAACACCCTGAAATATCGCACACCCCTCACAGTAACACACTGATTTACCCCACACCCCTCAATGTAACACTCTGATATATCCCACACCCCTCACAGTAACACTCTGATATGTCCCACACACCTCACTGTAACACTGATATATCTCACATCCCTCACTTAAATACTCTGATATATCCCATACCCTCAGAGTAACACTGATATATTCCACACCCCTCACTGTAAGACACTGATATATCTCGCACCCCTCACTGTAACACACTGATATATCACACACCCCTCACTGTAACACTCTGATGTATCCACACCACTCACTGCAACACCCTGCTAGACACCACACCCCTCACTGTAACACTCTGATATATCCCACACCCCTCACTGTAACACCCTGATATATCCCACACCCATAACAGTAACACTGATATATCTCACGTCCCTCACTTTAATACTCTGATATATCCCACACCCTCAGAGTAACACGGATATATTGCACACCCCTTACTGTAAGACACTGATATATCTCGCACCCCTCACTGTAACACTCTGATATAGCCCACAGGTCTCACTGTAACACTCTGATATATCCCACACCCCTCACTGTAACAACCTGATATATCACACACCCGTCACTGTAACACTCTGATATATCCCACACACCTCACTGTAACAATCTGATATATCCAACACCCCTCAATGTAACACCCTGAAATATCGCACACCCCTCACAGTAACACACTGATATACCCCACACCCCTCAATGTAACACTCTGATATATCCCACACCCCTCACTGTAACACTCTGATATGTCCCACACACCTCACTGTAACACTCTGATATATCCCACGCCCCTCACTGTAATACTCTGATATATCCCACACCCTTCAATGTAACACTCTGATATATCCAACACCCCTCACTGTAACATTCTGATATATCCCACAACCCTCACTGTAACACTCTGATATATCCCACAACCCTCACTGTAACACTCTGTTATATCCCACACCCCTCACTGTAACACTGATATATCCTACAGCACTCACTGTAACACTCTGATATATCACACACCCCTCACTGTAAAACTGATAAAATCCAAACACCTCACTGTAACACTCTGATAGACACCACACCCCTCACTGGAACACTCTGATATATCCCACACCCCTCACTGTAACACCCTGATATATCCCACACACCTCACTGTAACAATCTGATATATCCAACACCCCTCAATGTAACACCCTGAAATATCGCACACCCCTCACAGTAACACTCTGATATACCCCACACCCCTCACTGTAACAATCTGATATATCCCACACCCCTCACTGTAACACTCTGATATATCCCACACACATCACTGTAACACTCTGATATATCCCACACACATCACTGTAACACTCTGATATATCCCACAGCCCTCAATGTAACACTCTGATATATCCCACACCCCTCTCTGAAACATTCTGATATATCCCACATACCTCACTGTAACACTCTGATATATCACACAACCCTCACTGTAACACGCTGATATATCCCACAACCCTCACTGTAACACTGTTATATCCCACACCCCTCACTGTAACACTCTGATATATTCCACACCGCTCAATGTAACACTCTGATATATCCCACACCCTTCACTGTAACATTCTGATATATCACACACACCTCAGTGTAACACTCTGATATATCCCACAACCCTCACTGTAACACTCTGATATATCCCACAACCCTCACTGTAACACTCTGTTATATCCCACACCCCTCACTGTAACACTGATATATCCCACAGCACTCACTGTAACACTCTGATATATCACACACCCCTCACTGTAACACTGATATAATCCAAACACCTCACTGTAACACTCTGATAGACACCACACCCCTCACTGTAACACTCTGATATATCCCACACCCCTCACTGTAACACCCTGATATATCACACACTCCTCACTGTAACACTCTGATATATCCCACACACCTCACTGTAACAATCTGATATATCCAACACCCCTCAATGTAACACCCTGAAATATCGCACACCCCTCACAGTAACACTCTGATATACACCACACCCCTCACTGTAACACTCTGATATATCCCACAACCCTCACTGTGACACTCTGATATATCCCACACACATCACTGTAACACTCTGATATATCCCACACCCCTCACTGTAACACTCTGATATATCCCACACCCCTCAATGTAACACTCTGATATATCCCACACCCCTCTCTGAAACATACTGATATATCCCACATACCTCACTGTAACACTCTGATATATCCCACAACCCTCACTGTAACACGCTGATATATCCCACAACCCTCACTGTAACACTGTTATATCCCACACCCCTCACTGTAACACTGATATATGCAACAGCACTCACTGTAACACTCTGATATATCACCCACCCCTCACTGTAACACTAATATAATCCAAAAACCTCACTCTAACACTCTGATATATCCCACAACGCTCACTGTAACACTCTGATATATCCCACACCCCTCACTCTAACACTCTGATACACACCACACCCATCATTGTAACATTGATATATCACACACTACTCACTGCAACACCCTGATACACACCACACCCCTCACTGTAACACTCTGATATATCCCAGAACCCTCAATGTAACACTCTGATATATCCCACACCCTTCACTGTAACACTGATATATCCCACACCCCTCACTGTAACACTGATATATCTCACATCCCTCACTTAAATACTCTGATATATCCCATACCCTCAGAGTAACACTGATATATTCCACACCCCTCACTGTAAGACACTGATATATCTCGCACCCCTCACTGTAACACACTGATATATCACACACCCCTCACTGTAACACTCTGATGTATCCACACCACTCACTGTAACACCCTGCTAGACACCACACCCCTCACTGTAACACTCTGATATATCCCACACCCCTCACTGTAACACCCTGATATATCCCACACCCCTCACAGTAACAATGATATATCTCACATCCCTCACTTTAATACTCTGATATATCCCACACCCTCAGAGTAACACAGATATATTCCACACCCCTCACAGTAAGACACTGATATATCTCGCACCCCTCACTGTAACACTCTGATATAGCCCACAGCTCTCACTTTAACACTCTGATATATCCCACACCCCTCACTGTAACAACCTGATATATCACACACCCGTCACTGTAACACTCTGATATATCCCACACACCTCACTGTAACAATCTGATATATCCAACACCCCTCAATGTAACACCCTGAAATCTCGCACACCCCTCACAGTAACACACTGATATACCCCACACCCCTCAATGTAACACTCTGATATATCCCACACCCCTCACTGTAACGCTCTGATATGTCCCACACACCTCACTGTAACACTCTGATACATCCCACGCCCCTCACTGTAACACTCTGATATATCCCACGCCCCTCACTGTAACACTCTGATATATCCCACGCCCCTCACTGTAACACTCTGATATATCCCACGCCCCTCACTGTAATACGCTGATATATCCCACAACCTTCAATGTAACACTCTGATATATCCCACACCCCTCACTGTAACATTCTGATATATCCCACAACCCTCACTGTAACACTCTGATATATCCCACAACCCTCACTGTAACACTCTGTTATATCCCACACCCCTCACTGTAACACTGATATATCCTACAGCACTCACTGTAACACTCTGATATATCACACGCCCCTCACTGTAAAACTGATATAATCCAAACACCTCACTGTAACACTCTGATAGACACCACACCCCTCACTGGAACACTCTGATATATCCCACACCCCTCACTGTAACACCCTGATATATCACACACCCCTCACTGTAACACTCTGATATATCCCACACACCTCACTGTAACAATCTGATATATCCAACACCCCTCAATGTAACACCCTGAAATATCGCACACCCCTCACAGTAACACTCTGATATACCCCACACCCCTCACTGTAACAATCTGATATATCCCACACCCCTCACTGTAACACTCTGATATATCCCACACACATCACTGTAACACTCTGATATATCCCACACACATCACTGTAACACTCTGATATATCCCACAGCCCTCAATGTAACACTCTGATATATCCCACACCCCTCTCTGAAACATTCTGATATATCCCACATACCTCACTGTAACACTCTGATATATCCCACAACCCTCACTGTAACACGCTGATATATCCCACAACCCTCACTGTAACACTGTTATATCCCACACCCCTCACTGTAACACTGATATATGCAACAGCACTCACTGTAACACTCTGATATATCACCCACCCCTCACTGTAACACTAATATAATCCAAAAACCTCACTGTAACACTCTGATATATCCCACAACGCTCACTGTAACACTCTGATATAACCCACACCCCTCACTCTAACACTCTGATACACACCACACCCATCATTGTAACATTGATATATCACACACTCCTCACTGTAACACCCTGATACACACCACACCCCTCACTGTAACACTCTGATATATCCCAGAACCCTCAATGTAACACTCTGATATATCCCACACCCTTCACTGTAACACTGATATATCCCACACCCCTCACTGTAACACTGATATATCTCACATCCCTCACCTAAATACTCTGATATATCCCATACCCTCAGAGTAACACTGATATATTCCACACCACTCACTGTAAGACACTGATATATCTTGCACCCCTCACTGTAACACACTGATATATCACACACCCCTCACTGTAACACTCTGATGTATCCACACCACTCACTGTAACACCCTGCTAGACACCACACCCCTCACTGTAACACTCTGATATATCCCACACCCCTCACTGTAACACCCTGATATATCCCACACCCCTCACAGTAACACTGATATATCTCACATCCCTCATTTTAATACTCTGATATATCCCACACCCTCAGAGTAACATGGATATATTCCACACCCCTCACTGTAAGACACTGATATATCTCGCACCCCTCACTGTAACACTCTGATATAGCCCAAAGCTCTCACTGTAACACTCTGATATATCCCACACCCCTCACTGTAACAACCTGATATATCACACACCCCTCACTGTAACACTCTGATATATCCCACACACCTCACTGTAACAATCTGATATATCCAACACCCCTCAATGTAACACCCTGAAATATCGCACACCCCTCACAGTAACACACTGATTTACCCCACACCCCTCAATGTAACACTCTGATATATCCCACATCCCTCACTGTAACACTCTGATATGTCCCACACACCTCACTGTAACACTCTGATATATCCCACGCCCCTCACTGTAAAACTGATATATCCCACACCCCTCACTGTAACACTGATATATCTCACATCCCTCACTTAAATACTCTGATATATCCCATACCCTCAGAGTAACACTGATATATTCCACACCCCTCACTGTAAGACACTGATATATCTCGCACCCCTCACTGTAACACATTGATATATCACACACCCCTCACTGTAACACACTGATGTATCCACACCACTCACTGTAACACCCTGCTAGACACCACACCCCTCAGTGTAACACTCTGATATATCCCACACCCCTCACTGTAACACCCTGATATATCCCACACCCCTCACTGTAACACCCTGATATATCCCACACCCCTCACAGTAACACTGATATATCTCACATCCCTCACTTTAATACTCTGATATATCCCACACCCTCAGAGTAACACGGATATATTCCACACCCCTCACTGCAAGACACTGATATATCTCGCACCCCTCACTGTAACACTCTGATATAGCCCACAGCTCTCACTGTAACACTCTGATATATCCCACACCCCTCACTGTAACAACCTGATATATCACACACCCGTCACTGTAACACTCTGATATATCCCACACACCTCACTGTAACAATCTGATATATCCAACACCCCTCAATGTAACACCCTGAAATATCGCACACCCCTCACAGTAACACACTGATATACCCCACACCCCTCAATGTAACACTCTGATATATCCCACACCCCTCACTGTAACACTCTGATATGTCCCACACACCTCACTGTAACACTCTGATATATCCCACGCCCCTCACTGTAACACTGATATATCCCACACCCCTCACTGTAACACTGATATATCTCACATCCCTCACTTAAATACTCTGATATATCCCATACCCTCAGAGTAACACTGATATATTCCACACCCCTCACTGTAAGACACTGATATATCTCGCACCCCTCACTGTAACACATTGATATATCACACACCCCTCACTGTAACACACTGATGTATCCACACCACTCACTGTAACACCCTGCTAGACACCACACCCCTCAGTGTAACACTCTGATATATCCCACACCCCTCACTGTAACACCCTGATATATCCCACACCCCTCACTGTAACACCCTGATATATCCCACACCCCTCACAGTAACACTGATATATCTCACATCCCTCACTTTAATACTCTGATATATCCCACACCCTCAGAGTAACACGGATATATTCCACACCCCTCACTGCAAGACACTGATATATCTCGCACCCCTCACTGTAACACTCTGATATAGCCCACAGCTCTCACTGTAACACTCTGATATATCCCACACCCCTCACTGTAACAACCTGATATATCACACACCCGTCACTGTAACACTCTGATATATCCCACACACCTCACTGTAACAATCTGATATATCCAACACCCCTCAATGTAACACCCTGAAATATCGCACACCCCTCACAGTAACACACTGATATACCCCACACCCCTCAATGTAACACTCTGATATATCCCACACCCCTCACTGTAACACTCTGATATGTCCCACACACCTCACTGTAACACTCTGATATATCCCACGCCCCTCACTGTAACACTCTGATATATCCCACGCCCCTCACTGTAACACTCTGATATATCCCACACCCTTCAATGTAACACACTGATATATCCCACACTCTTCACTGTAACATTCTGATATATCCCACAACCCTCACTGTAACACTCTGATATATCCCACAACCCTCACTGTAACACTCTGTTATATCCCACACCCCTCACTGTAACACTGATATATCCTACAGCACTCACTGTAACACTCTGATATATCACACACCCCTCACTGTAAAACTGATATAATCCAAACACCTCACTGTAACACTCTGATAGACACCACACCTCTCACTGGAACACTCTGATATATCCCACACCCCTCACTGTAACACCCTGATATATCACACACCCCTCACTGTAACACTCTGATATATCCCACACACCTCACTGTAACAATCTGATATATCCAACACCCCTCAATGTAACACCCTGAAATATCGCACACCCCTCACAGTAACACTCTGATATATCCCACACACATCACTGTAACACTCTGATATATCCCACACACATCACTGTAACACTCTGATATAACCCACAGCCCTCAATGTAACACTCTGATATATCCCACACCCCTCTCTGAAACATTCTGATATATCCCACATACCTCACTGTAACACTCTCATATATCCCACAACCCTCACTGTAACATGCTGATATATCCCACAACCCTCACTGTAACACTGTTATATCCCACACCCCTCACTGTAACACTGATATATGCAACAGCACTCACTGTAACACTCTGATATATCATCCACCCTCACTGTAACACTAATATAATCCAAAAACCTCACTGTGACACTCTGATATATCCCACAACGCTCACTGTAACACTCTGATATATCCCACACCCCTCACTCTAACACTCTGATACACACCACACCCATCATTGTAACATTGATATATCACACACTACTCACTGTAACACCCTGATACACAACACACCCCTCACTGTAAAACTCTGATATATCCCAGAACCCTCAATGTAACACTCTGATATATCCCACACCCTTCACTGTAACACTGATATATCCCACACCCCTCACTGTAACACTGATATATCTCACATCCCTCACTTAAATACTCTGATATATCCCATACCCTCAGAGTAACACTGATATATTCCACACCCCTCACTGTAAGACACTGATATATCTCGCACCCCTCACTGTAACACACTGATATATCACACACCCCTCACTGTAACACTCTGATGTATCCACACCACTCACTGTAACACCCTGCTAGACACCACACCCCTCACTGTAACACTCTGATATATCCCACACCCCTCACTGTAACACCCTGATATATCCCACACCCCTCACAGTAACACTGATATATCTCACATCCCTCACTTTAATACTCTGATATATCCCACACCCTCAGAGTAACACGGATATATTCCACACCCCTCACTGTAAGACACTGATATATCTCGCACCGCTCACTGTAACACTCTGATATAGCCCACAGCTCTCACTGTAACACTCTGATATATCCCACACCCCTCACTGTAACAACCTGATATTTCACACACCCCTCACTGTAACACTCTGATATATCCCACACACCTCACTGTAACAATCTGATATATCCAACACCCCTCAATGTAACACCCTGAAATATTGCACACCCCTCACAGTAACACACTGATATATCCCACACCCCTCAATGTAACACTCTGATATATCCCACACCCCTCACTGTAACACTCTGATATGTCCCACACACCTCACTGTAACATTCTGATATATCCCACAACCCTCACTGTAACACTCTGATATATCCCACAACCCTCACTGTAACACTCTGTTATATCCCACACCCCTCACTGTAACACTGATATATCCTACAGCACTCACTGTAACACTCTGATATATCACACACTCCTCACTGTAAAACTGATATAATCCAAACACCTCACTGTAACACTCTGATAGACACCACACCCCTCACTGGAACACTCTGATATATCCCACACCCCTCACTGTAACACCCTGATATATCACACACCCCTCACTGTAACACTCTGATATATCCCACACACCTCACTGTAACAATCTGATATATCCAACACCCCTCAATGTAACACCCTGAAATATCGCACACCCCTCACAGTAACACTCTGATATACCCCACACCCCTCACTGTAACACTCTGATATATCCCACACCCCTCACTGTAACACTCTGATATATCCCACACACATCACTGTAACACTCTGATATATCCCACAGCCCTCAATGTAACACTCTGATATATCCCACACCCCTCTCTGAAACATTCTGATATATCCCACATACCTCACTGTAACACTCTGATATATCCCACAACCCTCACTGTAACACGCTGATATATCCCACAACCCTCACTGTAACACTGTTATATCCCACACCCCTCACTGTAACACTGATATATGCAACAGCACTCACTGTAACACTCTGATATATCACCCACCCCTCACTGTAACACTAATATAATTCAAACACCTCACTGTAACACTCTGATATATCCCACAATGCTCACTGTAACACTCTGATATATCCCACACCCCTCACTCTAACACTCTGATACACACCACACCCATCATTTTAACATTGATATATCACACACTCCTCACTGTAACACCCTGATACACACCACAGCCCTCACAGTAACACACTGATATACCGCACACCCCTCAATGTAACACTCTGATATATACCACATCCCTCACTGTAACACTCTGATATGTCCCACACACCTCACTGTAACAATCTGATACATCCCACACCCTACAATGTAACACTCTGATATATCCCACACCCCTCACTGTAACATTCTGATATATCCCATAACCCTCACTGTAACACTCTGATATATCCCACAACCCTCACTGTAACACTCTGATATATCCCACAACCCTCACTGTAACACTCTGTTATATCCCACACCCCTCACTGTAACACTGATATATCCTACAGCACTCACTGTAACACTCTGATATATCACACACTCCTCACTGTAAAACTGATATAATCCAAACACCTCACTGTAACACTCTGATAGACACCACACCCCTCACTGGAACACTCTGATATATCCCACACCCCTCACTGTAACACCCTGATATATCACACACCCCTCACTGTAACACTCTGATATATCCCACACACCTCACTGTAACACTCTGATATATCCCACACCCCTCACTGTAACACTCTGATATGTCCCACACACCTCACTGTAACATTCTGATATATCCCACAACCCTCACTGTAACACTCTGATATATCCCACAACCCTCACTGTAACACTCTGTTATATCCCACACCCCTCACTGTAACACTGATATATCCTACAGCACTCACTGTAACACTCTGATATATCACACACCCCTCACTGTAAAACTGATATTATCCAAACACCTCACTGTAACACTCTGATAGACACCACACCCCTCACTGGAACACTCTGATATATCCCACACCCCTCACTGTAACACCCTGATATATCACACACCCCTCACTGTAACACTCTGATATATCCCACACACCTCACTGTAACAATCTGATATATCCAACACCCCTCAATGTAACACCCTGAAATATCGCACACCCCTCACAGTAACACTCTGATATACCCCACACCCCTCACTGTAACACTCTGATATATCCCACACCCCTCACTGTAACACTCTGATATATCCCACACACATCACTGTAACATTCTGATATATCCCACACACATCACTGTAACACTCTGATATATCCCACACCCCTCAATGTAACACTCTGATATATCCCACACCCCTCTCTGAAACATTCTGATATATCCCACATACCTCACTGTAACACTCTGATATATCCCACAACCCTCACTGTAACACGCTGATATATCCCACAACCCTCACTGTAACACTGTTATATCCCACACCCCTCACTGTAACACTGATATATGCAACAGCACTCACTGTAACACTCTGATATATCACCCACCCCTCACTGTAACACTAATATAATCCAAAAACCTCACTCTAACACTCTGATATATCACACAACGCTCACTGTAACACTCTGATATATCCCACACCCCTCACTCTAACACTGTGATACACACCACACCCATCATTGTAACATTGATATATCACACACTCCTCACTGTAACACCCTGATACACACCACACCCCTCACTGTAACACTCTGATATATCCCAGAACCCTCAATGTAACACTCTGATATATCCCACACCCTTCACTGTAACACTGATATATCCCACACCCCTCACTGTAACACTGATATATCTCACATCCCTCACTTAAATACTCTGATATATCCCATACCCTCAGAGTAACACTGATATATTCCAAACCACTCACTGTAAGACACTGATATATCTTGCACCTCTCACTGTAACACACTGATATATCACACACCCCTCACTGTAACACTCTGATGTATCCACACCACTCACTGTAACACCCTGCTAGAAACCACACCCCTCACTGTAACACTCTGATATATCCCACACACTTCACTGTAACACCCTGATATATCCCACACCCCTCACAGTAACACTGATATATCTCACATCCCTCACTTTAATACTCTGATATATCCCACACCCTCAGAGTAACACGGATATGTTCCACACCCCTCGCTGTAAGACACTGATATATCAGGCACCCCTCACTGTAACACTCTGATATAGCCCACAGCTCTCACTGTAACACTCTGATATATCCCACACCCCTCACTGTAACAAACTGATATATCACACACCCCTCACTGTAACACTCTGATATATCCCACACACCTCACTGTAACAATCTGATATATCCAACACCCCTCAATGTAACACCCTGAAATATCGCACACCCCTCTCAGTAACACACTGATATACCTCACACCCCTCAATGTAACACTCTGATATATCCCACACCCCTCACTGTATCACTCTGATATGTCCCACACACCTCACTGTAACACTCTGATATATCCCACGCCCCTCACTGTAACACTGATATATCCCACACCCCTCACTGTAACACTGATATATCTCACATCCTTCACTTAAATACTCTGATATATCCCATACCCTCAGAGTAACACTGATATATTCCACACCCCTCACTGGAAGACACTGATATATCTCGCACCCCTCACTGTAACACACAGATATATCACACACCCCTCACTGTAACACTCTGATGTATCCACACCACTCACTGTAACACCCTACTAGACACCACACCCCTCACTGTAACACTCTGATATATCCCACACCCCTCACTGTAACACCCTGATATATCCCACACCCCTCACAGTAACACTGATATATCTCACATCCCTCACTTTAATACTCAGATATATCCCACACCCTCAGAGTAACACGGATATATTCCACACCCCTCACTGTAAGACACTGATATATCTCACACCCCTCACTGTAACACTCTGATATAGCCCACAGCTCTCACTGTAACACTCTGATATATCCCACACCCCTCACTGTAACAACCTGATATATCACACACCCGTCACTGTAACACTCTGAAATATCCCACACACCTCACTGTAACAATCTGATATATCCAACACCCCTCAATGTAACACCCTGAAATATCGCACACCCCTCACAGTAACACACTGATATACCCCACACCCCTCAATGTAACACTCTGATATATCCCACACCCCTCACTGTAACACTCTGATATGTCCCACACACCTGACTGTAACACTCTGATATATCCCACGCCCCTCACTGTAACACTCTGATATATCCCACGCCCCTCAATGTAACACTCTGATATATCCCACACCCTTCAATGTAACACTCTGATATATCCCACACCCCTCACTGTAACATTCTGATATATCCCACAACCCTCACTGTAACACTCTGATATATCCCACACCCCTCACTGTAACACTGATATATGCTACAGCACTCACTGTAACACTCTGATATATCACACACCCCTCACTGTAAAACTGATATAATCCAAACACCTCACTGTAACACTCTGATAGACACCACACCCCTCACTGGAACACTCTGATATATCCCACACCCCTCACTGTAACACCCTGATATATCACACACCCCTCACTGTAACACTCTGATATATCCCACACACCTCACTGTAACAATCTAATATATCCAACACCCCTCAATGTAACACCCTGAAATATCGCACACCCCTCACAGTAACACTCTGATATACCCCACACCCCACACTGTAACACTCTGATATATCCCACACCCCACACTGTAACACTCTGATATATCCCACACACATCACTGTAACACTCTGATATATCCCACACACATCACTGTAACACTCTGATATATCCCACACACATCACTGTAACACTCTGATATATCCCACACACATCACTGTAACACTCTGATATATCCCACAGCCCTCAATGTAACACTCTGATATATCCCACACCCCTCTCTGAAACATTCTGATATATACCACATACCTCACTGTAACACTCTGATATATCCCACACCCCTCACTCTAACACTCTGATACACACCACACCCATCATTGTAACATTGATATATCACACACTACTCACTGTAACACCCTGATACACACCACACCCCTCACTGTAACACTCTGATATATCCCAGAACCCTCAATGTAACACTCTGATATATCCCACACCCTTCACTGTAACACTGATATATCCCACATCCCTCACTGTAACATTGATATATCTCACATCCCTCACTTAAATACTCTGATATATCCCATACCCTCAGAGTAACACTGATATATTCCACACCCCTCACTGTAAGACACTGATATATCTCGCACCCCTCACTGTAACACACTGATATATCACACACCCCTCACTGTAACACTCTGATGTATCCCACACCACTCACTGTAACACCCTGATATATCCCACATCCCTCACAGTAACACTGATATATCTCACATCCCTCACTTTAATACTCTGATATATCCCACACCCTCAGAGTAACACGGATATATTCCACACCCCTCACTGTAAGACACTGATATATCTCGCACCCCTCACTGTAACACTCTGATATAGCCCACAGCTCTCACTGTAACACTCTGATATATCCCACACCCCTCACTGTAACAACCTGATATTTCACACACCCCTCACTGTAACACTCTGATATATCCCACACACCTCACTGTAACAATCTGATATATCCAACACCCCTCAATGTAACACCCTGAAATATTGCACACCCCTCACAGTAACACACTGATATATCCCACACCCCTCAATGTAACACTCTGATATATCCCACACCCCTCACTGTAACACTCTGATATGTCCCACACACCTCACTGTAACATTCTGATATATCCCACAACCCTCACTGTAACACTCTGATATATCCCACAACCCTCACTGTAACACTCTGTTATATCCCACACCCCTCACTGTAACACTGATATATCCTACAGCACTCACTGTAACACTCTGATATATCACACACTCCTCACTGTAAAACTGATATAATCCAAACACCTCACTGTAACACTCTGATAGACACCACACCCCTCACTGGAACACTCTGATATATCCCACACCCCTCACTGTAACACCCTGATATATCACACACCCCTCACTGTAACACTCTGATATATCCCACACACCTCACTGTAACAATCTGATATATCCAACACCCCTCAATGTAACACCCTGAAATATCGCACACCCCTCACAGTAACACTCTGATATACCCCACACCCCTCACTGTAACACTCTGATATATCCCACACCCCTCACTGTAACACTCTGATATATCCCACACACATCACTGTAACACTCTGATATATCCCACAGCCCTCAATGTAACACTCTGATATATCCCACACCCCTCTCTGAAACATTCTGATATATCCCACATACCTCACTGTAACACTCTGATATATCCCACAACCCTCACTGTAACACGCTGATATATCCCACAACCCTCACTGTAACACTGTTATATCCCACACCCCTCACTGTAACACTGATATATGCAACAGCACTCACTGTAACACTCTGATATATCACCCACCCCTCACTGTAACACTAATATAATTCAAACACCTCACTGTAACACTCTGATATATCCCACAATGCTCACTGTAACACTCTGATATATCCCACACCCCTCACTCTAACACTCTGATACACACCACACCCATCATTTTAACATTGATATATCACACACTCCTCACTGTAACACCCTGATACACACCACAGCCCTCACAGTAACACACTGATATACCGCACACCCCTCAATGTAACACTCTGATATATACCACATCCCTCACTGTAACACTCTGATATGTCCCACACACCTCACTGTAACAATCTGATACATCCCACACCCTACAATGTAACACTCTGATATATCCCACACCCCTCACTGTAACATTCTGATATATCCCATAACCCTCACTGTAACACTCTGATATATCCCACAACCCTCACTGTAACACTCTGATATATCCCACAACCCTCACTGTAACACTCTGTTATATCCCACACCCCTCACTGTAACACTGATATATCCTACAGCACTCACTGTAACACTCTGATATATCACACACTCCTCACTGTAAAACTGATATAATCCAAACACCTCACTGTAACACTCTGATAGACACCACACCCCTCACTGGAACACTCTGATATATCCCACACCCCTCACTGTAACACCCTGATATATCACACACCCCTCACTGTAACACTCTGATATATCCCACACACCTCACTGTAACACTCTGATATATCCCACACCCCTCACTGTAACACTCTGATATGTCCCACACACCTCACTGTAACATTCTGATATATCCCACAACCCTCACTGTAACACTCTGATATATCCCACAACCCTCACTGTAACACTCTGTTATATCCCACACCCCTCACTGTAACACTGATATATCCTACAGCACTCACTGTAACACTCTGATATATCACACACCCCTCACTGTAAAACTGATATTATCCAAACACCTCACTGTAACACTCTGATAGACACCACACCCCTCACTGGAACACTCTGATATATCCCACACCCCTCACTGTAACACCCTGATATATCACACACCCCTCACTGTAACACTCTGATATATCCCACACACCTCACTGTAACAATCTGATATATCCAACACCCCTCAATGTAACACCCTGAAATATCGCACACCCCTCACAGTAACACTCTGATATACCCCACACCCCTCACTGTAACACTCTGATATATCCCACACCCCTCACTGTAACACTCTGATATATCCCACACACATCACTGTAACATTCTGATATATCCCACACACATCACTGTAACACTCTGATATATCCCACACCCCTCAATGTAACACTCTGATATATCCCACACCCCTCTCTGAAACATTCTGATATATCCCACATACCTCACTGTAACACTCTGATATATCCCACAACCCTCACTGTAACACGCTGATATATCCCACAACCCTCACTGTAACACTGTTATATCCCACACCCCTCACTGTAACACTGATATATGCAACAGCACTCACTGTAACACTCTGATATATCACCCACCCCTCACTGTAACACTAATATAATCCAAAAACCTCACTCTAACACTCTGATATATCACACAACGCTCACTGTAACACTCTGATATATCCCACACCCCTCACTCTAACACTCTGATACACACCACACCCATCATTGTAACATTGATATATCACACACTCCTCACTGTAACACCCTGATACACACCACACCCCTCACTATAACACTCTGATATATCCCAGAACCCTCAATGTAACACTCTGATATATCCCACACCCTTCACTGTAACACTGATATATCCCACACCCCTCACTGTAACACTGATATATCTCACATCCCTCACTTAAATACTCTGATATATCCCATACCCTCAGAGTAACACTGATATATTCCAAACCACTCACTGTAAGACACTGATATATCTTGCACCTCTCACTGTAACACACTGATATATCACACACCCCTCACTGTAACACTCTGATGTATCCACACCACTCACTGTAACACCCTGCTAGAAACCACACCCCTCACTGTAACACTCTGATATATCCCACACACTTCACTGTAACACCCTGATATATCCCACACCCCTCACAGTAACACTGATATATCTCACATCCCTCACTTTAATACTCTGATATATCCCACACCCTCAGAGTAACACGGATATGTTCCACACCCCTCGCTGTAAGACACTGATATATCAGGCACCCCTCACTGTAACACTCTGATATAGCCCACAGCTCTCACTGTAACACTCTGATATATCCCACACCCCTCACTGTAACAAACTGATATATCACACACCCCTCACTGTAACACTCTGATATATCCCACACACCTCACTGTAACAATCTGATATATCCAACACCCCTCAATGTAACACCCTGAAATATCGCACACCCCTCTCAGTAACACACTGATATACCTCACACCCCTCAATGTAACACTCTGATATATCCCACACCCCTCACTGTATCACTCTGATATGTCCCACACACCTCACTGTAACACTCTGATATATCCCACGCCCCTCACTGTAACACTGATATATCCCACACCCCTCACTGTAACACTGATATATCTCACATCCTTCACTTAAATACTCTGATATATCCCATACCCTCAGAGTAACACTGATATATTCCACACCCCTCACTGGAAGACACTGATATATCTCGCACCCCTCACTGTAACACACAGATATATCACACACCCCTCACTGTAACACTCTGATGTATCCACACCACTCACTGTAACACCCTACTAGACACCACACCCCTCACTGTAACACTCTGATATATCCCACACCCCTCACTGTAACACCCTGATATATCCCACACCCCTCACAGTAACACTGATATATCTCACATCCCTCACTTTAATACTCAGATATATCCCACACCCTCAGAGTAACACGGATATATTCCACACCCCTCACTGTAAGACACTGATATATCTCACACCCCTCACTGTAACACTCTGATATAGCCCACAGCTCTCACTGTAACACTCTGATATATCCCACACCCCTCACTGTAACAACCTGATATATCACACACCCGTCACTGTAACACTCTGAAATATCCCACACACCTCACTGTAACAATCTGATATATCCAACACCCCTCAATGTAACACCCTGAAATATCGCACACCCCTCACAGTAACACACTGATATACCCCACACCCCTCAATGTAACACTCTGATATATCCCACACCCCTCACTGTAACACTCTGATATGTCCCACACACCTGACTGTAACACTCTGATATATCCCACGCCCCTCACTGTAACACTCTGATATATCCCACGCCCCTCAATGTAACACTCTGATATATCCCACACCCTTCAATGTAACACTCTGATATATCCCACACCCCTCACTGTAACATTCTGATATATCCCACAACCCTCACTGTAACACTCTGATATATCCCACACCCCTCACTGTAACACTGATATATGCTACAGCACTCACTGTAACACTCTGATATATCACACACCCCTCACTGTAAAACTGATATAATCCAAACACCTCACTGTAACACTCTGATAGACACCACACCCCTCACTGGAACACTCTGATATATCCCACACCCCTCACTGTAACACCCTGATATATCACACACCCCTCACTGTAACACTCTGATATATCCCACACACCTCACTGTAACAATCTAATATATCCAACACCCCTCAATGTAACACCCTGAAATATCGCACACCCCTCACAGTAACACTCTGATATACCCCACACCCCACACTGTAACACTCTGATATATCCCACACCCCACACTGTAACACTCTGATATATCCCACACACATCACTGTAACACTCTGATATATCCCACACACATCACTGTAACACTCTGATATATCCCACACACATCACTGTAACACTCTGATATATCCCACACACATCACTGTAACACTCTGATATATCCCACAGCCCTCAATGTAACACTCTGATATATCCCACACCCCTCTCTGAAACATTCTGATATATACCACATACCTCACTGTAACACTCTGATATATCCCACACCCCTCACTCTAACACTCTGATACACACCACACCCATCATTGTAACATTGATATATCACACACTACTCACTGTAACACCCTGATACACACCACACCCCTCACTGTAACACTCTGATATATCCCAGAACCCTCAATGTAACACTCTGATATATCCCACACCCTTCACTGTAACACTGATATATCCCACATCCCTCACTGTAACATTGATATATCTCACATCCCTCACTTAAATACTCTGATATATCCCATACCCTCAGAGTAACACTGATATATTCCACACCCCTCACTGTAAGACACTGATATATCTCGCACCCCTCACTGTAACACACTGATATATCACACACCCCTCACTGTAACACTCTGATGTATCCCACACCACTCACTGTAACACCCTGATATATCCCACATCCCTCACAGTAACACTGATATATCTCACATCCCTCACTTTAATACTCTGATATATCCCACACCCTCAGAGTAACACGGATATATTCCACACCCCTCACTGTAAGACACTGATATATCTCGCACCCCTCACTGTAACACTCTGATATAGCCCACAGCTCTCACTGTAACACTCTGATATATCCCACACCCCTCACTGTAACAACCTGATATTTCACACACCCCTCACTGTAACACTCTGATATATCCCACACACCTCACTGTAACAATCTGATATATCCAACACCCCTCAATGTAACACCCTGAAATATTGCACACCCCTCACAGTAACACACTGATATATCCCACACCCCTCAATGTAACACTCTGATATATCCCACACCCCTCACTGTAACACTCTGATATGTCCCACACACCTCACTGTAACATTCTGATATATCCCACAACCCTCACTGTAACACTCTGATATATCCCACAACCCTCACTGTAACACTCTGTTATATCCCACACCCCTCACTGTAACACTGATATATCCTACAGCACTCACTGTAACACTCTGATATATCACACACTCCTCACTGTAAAACTGATATAATCCAAACACCTCACTGTAACACTCTGATAGACACCACACCCCTCACTGGAACACTCTGATATATCCCACACCCCTCACTGTAACACCCTGATATATCACACACCCCTCACTGTAACACTCTGATATATCCCACACACCTCACTGTAACAATCTGATATATCCAACACCCCTCAATGTAACACCCTGAAATATCGCACACCCCTCACAGTAACACTCTGATATACCCCACACCCCTCACTGTAACACTCTGATATATCCCACACCCCTCACTGTAACACTCTGATATATCCCACACACATCACTGTAACACTCTGATATATCCCACAGCCCTCAATGTAACACTCTGATATATCCCACACCCCTCTCTGAAACATTCTGATATATCCCACATACCTCACTGTAACACTCTGATATATCCCACAACCCTCACTGTAACACGCTGATATATCCCACAACCCTCACTGTAACACTGTTATATCCCACACCCCTCACTGTAACACTGATATATGCAACAGCACTCACTGTAACACTCTGATATATCACCCACCCCTCACTGTAACACTAATATAATTCAAACACCTCACTGTAACACTCTGATATATCCCACAATGCTCACTGTAACACTCTGATATATCCCACACCCCTCACTCTAACACTCTGATACACACCACACCCATCATTTTAACATTGATATATCACACACTCCTCACTGTAACACCCTGATACACACCACAGCCCTCACAGTAACACACTGATATACCGCACACCCCTCAATGTAACACTCTGATATATACCACATCCCTCACTGTAACACTCTGATATGTCCCACACACCTCACTGTAACAATCTGATACATCCCACACCCTACAATGTAACACTCTGATATATCCCACACCCCTCACTGTAACATTCTGATATATCCCATAACCCTCACTGTAACACTCTGATATATCCCACAACCCTCACTGTAACACTCTGATATATCCCACAACCCTCACTGTAACACTCTGTTATATCCCACACCCCTCACTGTAACACTGATATATCCTACAGCACTCACTGTAACACTCTGATATATCACACACTCCTCACTGTAAAACTGATATAATCCAAACACCTCACTGTAACACTCTGATAGACACCACACCCCTCACTGGAACACTCTGATATATCCCACACCCCTCACTGTAACACTCTGATATATCACACACCCCTCACTGTAACACTCTGATATATCCCACACCCCTCACTGTAACACTCTGATATACCCCACACCCCTCACTGTAACACTCTGATATGTCCCACACACCTCACTGTAACATTCTGATATATCCCACAACCCTCACTGTAACACTCTGATATATCACACAACCCTCACTGTAACATTCTGTTATATCCCACACCCCTCACTGTAACACTGATATATCCTACAGCACTCACTGTAACACTCTGATATATCACACACCCCTCACTGTAAAACTGATATTATCCAAACACCTCACTGTAACACTCTGATAGACACCACACCCCTCACTGGAACACTCTGATATATCCCACACCCCTCACTGTAACACCCTGATAAATCACACACCCCTCACTGTAACACTCTGATATATCCCACACACCTCACTGTAACAATCTGATATATCCAACACCCCTCAATGTAACACCCTGAAATATCGCACACCCCTCACTGTAACACTCTGATATACCCCACACCACTCACTGTAACACTCTGGCATACCCCACACGCCTCACTGTAACACTCTGATATATCTCACACACATCACTGTAACAATCCGATATATCCCACTCACATCAATGTAACACTCTGAAATATCTCACACCCCTCAATGTAACACTCTGATATATCCCACACCCCTCTCTGAAACATTCTGATATATCTCACACCCCTCACTGTAACACTCTGATATATCCCACAACCCTCACTGTAACACGCTGATATATCCCACACCCCTCACTGTAACACTCTGATATATCACACACCCCTTACTGTAACACTCTGATATATCCCACACCCCTCACTGTAACACTCTGATATATCCACACCCCTCACTGCAAACACTGATATATCACACACCCCTCACTGTAACACAGATATATCCCACACCCATCACTGTAACACTCTGATATATCCCACACCCTCACTGTTACAACTCAGATATATCCCACACGCCTCACTGTAACACTCTGATATATCACACACCCTCACTGTACACTCTGATATATCACACACCCCTCACTGTAACACTCTGATATATCACACACCCCTCACTGTAACACTCTGATATATCCCACTCCTCACTGTAACACTCTGATATAACCCACACCCTTCACTGTAACACTGATATATCCCACACCCCTCACTGAACACTGATATATCTCACACCCTCACTTTAATACTCTGATATATCCCATACCCTCAGAGTAACACTGATATATTCCAAACCACTCACTGTAAGACACTGATATATCTTGCACCTCTCACTGTAACACACTGATATATCACACACCCCTCACTGTAACACTCTGATGTATCCACACCACTCACTGTAACACCCTGCTAGAAACCACACCCCTCACTGTAACACTCTGATATATCCCACACACTTCACTGTAACACCCTGATATATCCCACACCCCTCACAGTAACACTGATATATCTCACATCCCTCACTTTAATACTCTGATATATCCCACACCCTCAGAGTAACACGGATATGTTCCACACCCCTCGCTGTAAGACACTGATATATCAGGCACCCCTCACTGTAACACTCTGATATAGCCCACAGCTCTCACTGTAACACTCTGATATATCCCACACCCCTCACTGTAACAAACTGATATATCACACACCCCTCACTGTAACACTCTGATATATCCCACACACCTCACTGTAACAATCTGATATATCCAACACCCCTCAATGTAACACCCTGAAATATCGCACACCCCTCTCAGTAACACACTGATATACCTCACACCCCTCAATGTAACACTCTGATATATCCCACACCCCTCACTGTATCACTCTGATATGTCCCACACACCTCACTGTAACACTCTGATATATCCCACGCCCCTCACTGTAACACTGATATATCCCACACCCCTCACTGTAACACTGATATATCTCACATCCTTCACTTAAATACTCTGATATATCCCATACCCTCAGAGTAACACTGATATATTCCACACCCCTCACTGGAAGACACTGATATATCTCGCACCCCTCACTGTAACACACAGATATATCACACACCCCTCACTGTAACACTCTGATGTATCCACACCACTCACTGTAACACCCTACTAGACACCACACCCCTCACTGTAACACTCTGATATATCCCACACCCCTCACTGTAACACCCTGATATATCCCACACCCCTCACAGGAACACTGATATATCTCACATCCCTCACTTTAATACTCAGATATATCCCACACCCTCAGAGTAACACGGATATATTCCACACCCCTCACTGTAAGACACTGATATATCTCACACCCCTCACTGTAACACTCTGATATAGCCCACAGCTCTCACTGTAACACTCTGATATATCCCACACCCCTCACTGTAACAACCTGATATATCACACACCCGTCACTGTAACACTCTGAAATATCCCACACACCTCACTGTAACAATCTGATATATCCAACACCCCTCAATGTAACACCCTGAAATATCGCACACCCCTCACAGTAACACACTGATATACCCCACACCCCTCAATGTAACACTCTGATATATCCCACACCCCTCACTGTAACACTCTGATATGTCCCACACACCTGACTGTAACACTCTGATATATCCCACGCCCCTCACTGTAACACTCTGATATATCCCACGCCCCTCACTGTAACACTCTGATATATCCCACACCCTTCAATGTAACACTCTGATATATCCCACACCCCTCACTGTAACATTCTGATATATCCCACAACCCTCACTGTAACATTCTGATATATCCCACGCCCCTCACTGTAACATTCTGATGTATCCCACACCCCTCACAGTAACACTCTGAAATATCACACACCCCTCAATGTAAAACTCAGATATAACCTGCGCCCCTCACTGAAACACTTTGATATATCCCACACCCCTCACTGTTACACTCTGATATATCCCACACCCCTCACTGTAACACTCTGATATATCACACACCCCTCACTGTAACACTCTGATCTATCCAACACCCCTCAATGTAACACCCTGAAATATTGCACACCCCTGACAGTAAAACTCTGATATACCCCACACCTCTCACTGTAACACTCTGATATATCCCACACCCCTCACTGTAACACTCTGATATATCCCACACACCTCACTGTAACACTCTGATATATCCCACACCCCTCACTGTAACACTCTGATATATCCCACACCCTTCACTGAAACACTCTGATATATCGCACACCCCTCACAGTAACACTCTGATATATCCCACACTCTTCACTGTAACACTCTGATACAACCCACACCGCTCACTGCAACACCCTGAAAAATCCCACACCACTCACTGAAACACTGATATATCCCAAACCCCTCACTGTAACACTCTGAAATATCCCACACCCCTCACTGTAACACTCACATATATCCCACACACCTCACTGTAACACTCTGATATATCCCACACTCCACACTGAAACACTCTGATATATCACACAGCCCTCACTTTAACACACTGATATAACCCACACCCCTCACTGTAACACATTGATATATCTCGCACCCCTCACTGTAACACTCTGATATATCACACACACTTCACTGTAACACTCTGATATAGCGCACATCCGTCAGTGCAACACCCTTATATATCCCACACTCCTCACTGTAACACTTTGATAAATCCAACACCCCTCACTGTAAAACTCTGATATATCCACACCCCTCACTGTAACACTCTAATATATCCCACACCCCTCACTGTAACACTCTGATATATCCCACACCCCTTACAGTAACACTCTGAAATGACCCACACTCCTCACTGTAACACTCTAATATATCCCACACCCCTCACTGTAACACTCTGATATAACACACACCCTTCACTGTAACAATCTGATATAACCCACACCCCTCACTGTAACATTCTGATATATCCCACACCCCTCACTGTAACATTCTGATATATCCCACACCCCTCACTGTAACACTCTGATATATCCCACACCCATCACTGTAACACTCTGAAATATCACACATCCCTCAATGTAAAACTCAGATATATCCTGCGCCCCTCACTGAAACACTTTGATATATCCCACACCCCTCACTGTTACACTCTGATATATCCCACACCCCTCACTGTAACACTCTGATATATCACACACCCCTCCCAGTAACACTCTGATATATCCCACACCCCTCACTGTAACACTCTGATACAACCCACACCCCTCACTGCAACACACTGATATATCACACACCCCTCACTGAAACACAGATGTATCCCACACCCATCACTGTAACACTCTGATATATCCCACACCCCCACTGTTACAATCACATGAATCCCACACGTCTCACTGTACCACTCTGATATATCACACACTCCTCACTGTAACACTCTGATATATCACACACCCCTCACTGTAACACACTGATATAACCCACACCCCTCACTGTAACACATTGATATATCTCGCACTCCTCACTGTAACACTCTGATATATCCCACACCCTTCACTGTAACACTGATATATCCCACACCCCTCACTGTAACACTGATATATCTCACATCCCTCAATTTAATACTCTGATATATCCCACACCCCTCACTGTAACACTCTGATGTATCCACACCACTCACTGTAACACCCTGATATATCCCACAGCCCTCACAGTAACACTCTGATATATCCCACACACCTCACTGTAACAATCTGATATATCCAACACCCCTCAATGTAACACCCTGAAATATTGCACAACCCTCACAGTAACACTCTGATAAACCCAACACCTCTCACTGTAACACTCTGATATATCCCACACCCCTCACTGTAACACTCTGATATATCCCACACCACTCACTGTAACACTCTGATATATGCCACACCCCTCACTGTAACACTCTGATATAACACACACCCTTCACTGTAACACTCTGATATAACCCACACCCCTCACTGTAACATTCTGATATATCCCACGCCCCTCACTGTAACATTCTGATGTATCCCACACCCCTCACAGTAACACTCTGAAATATCACACACCCCTCAATGTAAAACTCAGATATAACCTGCGCCCCTCACTGAAACACTTTGATATATCCCACACCCCTCACTGTTACACTCTGATATATCCCACACCCCTCACTGTAACACTCTGATATATCACACACCCCTCACTGTAACACTCTGATCTATCCAACACCCCTCAATGTAACACCCTGAAATATTGCACACCCCTGACAGTAAAACTCTGATATACCCCACACCTCTCACTGTAACACTCTGATATATCCCACACCCCTCACTGTAACACTCTGATATATCCCACACACCTCACTGTAACACTCTGATATATCCCACACCCCTCACTGTAACACTCTGATATATCCCACACCCTTCACTGAAACACTCTGATATATCACAAACCCCTCACAGTAACACTCTGATATATCCCACACTCTTCACTGTAACACTCTGATACAACCCACACCGCTCACTGCAACACCCTGAAAAATCCCACACCACTCACTGAAACACTGATATATCCCAAACCCCTCACTGTAACACTCTGAAATATCCCACACCCCTCACTGTAACACTCACATATATCCCACACACCTCACTGTAACACTCTGATATATCCCACACTCCACACTGAAACACTCTGATATATCACACAGCCCTCACTTTAACACACTGATATAACCCACACCCCTCACTGTAACACATTGATATATCTCGCACCCCTCACTGTAACACTCTGATATATCACACACACTTCACTGTAACACTCTGATATAGCGCACATCCGTCAGTGCAACACCCTTATATATCCCACACTCCTCACTGTAACACTTTGATAAATCCAACACCCCTCACTGTAAAACTCTGATATATCCACACCCCTCACTGTAACACTCTAATATATCCCACACCCCTCACTGTAACACTCTGATATATCCCACACCCCTTACAGTAACACTCTGAAATGACCCACACTCCTCACTGTAACACTCTAATATATCCCACACCCCTCACTGTAACACTCTGATATAACACACACCCCTCACTGTAATACACTGATATAACCCACACCCCTCACTGTAACATTCTGATATATCCCACACCCCTCACTGTAACATTCTGATATATCCCACACCCCTCACTGTAACACTCTGATATATCCCACACCCATCACTGTAACACTCTGATATATCACACACCCCTCAATGTAAACTCAGATATATCCTGCGCCCCTCACTGAAACACTTTGATATATCCCACACCCCTCACTGTAACACTCTGATATATCCCACACCACTCACTGTAACACTCTGATATATCACACACCCCTCCCAGTAACACTCTGATATATCCCACACCCCTCACTGTAACACTCTGATACAACCCACACCCCTCACTGCAACACACTGATATATCACACACCCCTCACTGAAACACAGATGTATCCCACACCCATCACTGTAACACTCTGATATATCCCACACCCCCACTGTTACAATCACATGAATCCCACACGCCTCACTGTACCACTCTGATATATCACACACTCCTCACTGTAACACTCTGATATATCACACACCCCTCACTGTAACACACTGATATAACCCACACCCCTCACTGTAACACATTGATATATCTCGCACTCCTCACTGTAACACTCTGATATATCCCACACCCTTCACTGTAACACTGATATATCCCACACCCCTCACTGTAACACTGATATATCTCACATCCCTCAATTTAATACTCTGATATATCCCACACCCCTCACTGTAACACTCTGATGTATCCACACCACTCACTGTAACACCCTGATATATCCCACAGCCCTCACAGTAACACTCTGATATATCCCACACACCTCACTGTAACAATCTGATATATCCAACACCCCTCAATGTAACACCCTGAAATATTGCACAACCCTCACAGTAACACTCTGATAAACCCAACACCTCTCACTGTAACACTCTGATATATCCCACACCCCTCACTGTAACACTCTGATATATCCCACACACCTCACTGTAACACTCTGATATATCCCACACCCCTCACTGTAACACTCTGATATATCCCACACCCTTCACTGTAACACTGATATATCCCACACCCCTCACTGTAACACTGATATATCTCACATCACTCACTTTACTACTCTGATATATCCCACACCCTCAGAGTAACACTGATATATTCCACACCCCTCACTGTAAGACACTGATATATCTCGCACCCCTCACTGTAACACACTGATATATCACACACCCCTCACTGTAACACTCTGATGTATCCACACCACTCACTGTAACACTCTGATATATCACACATCCCTCAGTGCAAGATCCTGATATATCCTACACCCCTCACTGTAACACTCTGATATATCCCACACCCTTCACTGTAACACTCTGATATATCACACACCCCTCACTGCAACACTCTGATACAACCCACACCGCTCACTGCAACACCCTGATATATCACACAGCCCTCACTGTAACACACTGATATAACCCACACCCCTCACTGTAACACATTGATACATCTCGCACCCCTCACTGTAACACTCTGATATATCACAAACCCTTCACTGTAACACTCTGATATAGCATACATCCCTCAGTGCAACACCATTATATATCCCACACCCCTCACTGTAACACTTTGATATATCCAACACCCCTCACTGTAACACTGATATATCCACACCCCACACTGTAACACTCTAATATAACCCACACCCCTCACTGTAACACTCTGATATATCTCATACCCCATACAGTAACACTCTGAAATGACCCACACCCCTCACTGTAACACTAATATATCCCACACCCCTCACTGTAACACTCTGATATATCCCACACCCCTCACTGTAACACTCTGAAATATCACACACCCCTCCCATTAACACTCTGATATATCCCACACCCCTCACTGTAACACTCTGATACAACCCTCACCCCTCACTGCAACACACTGATATATCCCACACCCCTCACTGAAACACTGATATATCCCACACCCGTCACTGTAACACTCTGATATATCCCACACCTCTCACTGTTACAATCACATATATCCCACACGCCTCACTGTAATACTCTGATATATCCCAAAACCCTCACTGTTACACTCTGATATATCCCACAACCCTCACTGTAACACTCTGTTATATCCCACAACCCTCACTGTAACACTCTGTTATATCCCACACCCCTCACTGTAACACTGATATATCCCACAGCACTCACTGTAACACTCTGATATATCACACACCCCTCACTGTAACACTGATATAATCCAAACACCTCACTGTAACACTCTGATATATCCCACAACACCCACAGTAACACTCTGATATATCCCACACGCCTCACTGTAACACTCTGATATATCCCACACCCCTCACTGTAAAACTCTGGTACACACCACACCGCTCATTGTAACACTGATATATCACACACTCCTCACTGTAACACCGTGATACACACCACACCCCTCACTGTAACACTCTGATATATCCCAGAACCCTCAATGTAACACTCTGATACACACCACACCCCTCACTGAAACACTGATATATCCCACACGCCTCACTGTAACACTGATACACACCACACTCCTCACTGTAACACTCTGATATATCCCACACCCCTCACTGTAACACTCTGATAGACAGCACACCCCTCACTGTAACACTCTGATATATCCCACACCCCTCACTGTAACACCCTGATATATCACACACCCCTCACTGTAACACTCTGATATATCCCACACACCTCACTGTAATAATCTGATATATCCAACACCCCTCAATGTAACACCCTGAAATATCGCACACCCCTCACAGTAACACTCTGATATATCCCACACCCCTCACTGTAACACTCTGATATATCCCACACCCCTCACTGTAACACTCTGATATATCCCACACCAGTCACTGTAACACTCTGATATATCCCACACACCTCACTGTAACACTCTGATATATCCCACACCCCTCACTGTAACACTCTGATATATCCCACGCCCCTCACTGTAACACTCTGATATATCCCACACCCCTCAATGTAACACTCTGATATATCCCACACCCCTCTCTGTAACATTCTGATATATCCCACACACCTCACTGTAACACTCTGATATATCCCACAACCGTCACTGTAACACTCTGTTATATCCCACATCCCTTACTGTAACACTGATATATCCCAAAGCACTCACTGTAACACTGATATAATCCAAAAACCTTACTGTAACACTCTGATATATCCCACACCCTTCACTGTAACACTCTGATACACACCACACCCATCATTGTAACATTGATATATCACACACTCCTCACTTTAATACTCTGATATATCCCACACCCTCAGGGTAACACTGATATATTCCACACCCCTCACTGTAAGACACTGATATATCTCGCACCCCTCACTGTAACGCACTGATATATCACACACCCCTCACTGTAACACTCTGATGTATCCACACCACTCACTGTAACACCGTGATAGACACCACACCCCTCACTGTAACACTCTGATATATCCCACACCCCTCACTGTAACACCCTGATATATCCCACACCCCTCACAGTAACACTGATATATCTCACATCCCTCACTTTAATACTCTGATATATCCCACACCCTCAGAGGAACACGGATATATTCCACACCCCTCACTGTAAGACACTGATATATCTCGCACCCCTCACTGTAACACACTGATATATCACACACCCCTCCCATTAACACTCTGATATATCCCACACACCTCACTGTAACACACTGATATATCACACACCCCTCCCATTAACACTCTGATATATCCCACACCCCTCACTGTAACACTCTGATACAACCCACACCCCTCACTGCAACACACTGATATATCCCACACCCCTCACTGAAACACTGATATATCCCACACCGCTCACTGAAACACTGATATATCCCACACCCGTCACTGTAACACTCTGATATATCCCACACCCCTCACTGTTACAATCACATATATCCCACACGCCTCACTGTAACACTCTGATATATCCCACACTCCTCACTGTAACACTCTGATATATCCCACACTCCTCACTGTAACACTCTGATATATCCCACAACCCTCACTGTAACACTCTGATATATCCCACAACCCGCAGTGTAACACTCTGTTATATCCCACACCCCTCACTGTAACACTGATATATCCCACAGCACTCATTGTAACGCTCTGATATATCACACACCCCTCACTGTAACACTGATATAATCCAAACACCTCACTGTAACACTCTGATATATCCCACAACACCCAGAGTAACACTCCGATATATCCCACACGCCTCACTGTAACACTCTGATATATCACACACCCCTCACTGTAACACTCTGATATATCCCACACCCCTCACTGTAACACTCTGATATATCCCACACACCTCACTGTAACACTCTGATATATCCCACACACCTCACTGTAACACTCTGATATATCCCACACCCCTCACTGTAACACTCTGATATATCCCACGCCCCTCACTGTAACACTCTGATATATCCCACGCCCCTCAATGTAACACTCTGATATATCCCACACCCCTCAATGTAACACTCTGATATATCCCACACCCCTCTCTGTAACATTCTGATATATCCCACACACCTCAGTCTAACACTCTGATATATCTCACAACCCTCACTGTAACACTCTGATATATCCCACAACCCTCACTGTAACACTCTGTTATATCCCACACCCCTCAATGTAACACTGATATATCCCACAGCACTCACTGTAACACTGATATAATCCAAAAACCTCACTGTAACACTCTGATATATCCCACATCCTTCACTGTAACACTCTGATACACACCACACCCATCATTGTAACATTGATATATCACACACTCCTCACTTTAATACTCTGATATATCCCACCCCCTCAGGGTAACACAGATATATTCCACACACCTCACTGTAAGACACTGATATATCTCGCACACCTCACTGTAACACACTGATATATCACACACCCCTCACTGTAACACTCTGATGTATCCACACCACTCACTGTAACACCGTGATAGACACCACACCCCTCACTGTAACACTCTGATATATCCCACACCCTTCACTGTAACACCCTGATATATCCCACACCCCTCACAGTAACACTGATATATCTCACATCCCTCACTTTAATACTCTGATATATCCCACACCCTCAGAGTAACACGGATATATTCCACACCCCTCACTGTAACACTCTGATATATCCCACACCCCTCACTGTAACACTCTGATATATCCCACACCCCTCACTGTAACACTCTGATATATCCCACACCCCTCACTGTAACACTCTGATATATCCCACACCCCTCACTGTAACACTCTGATATATCCCACACCCCTCACTGTAACACTCTGATATATCCCACACCCCTCACTGTAACACTCTGATATATCCCACACCCCTCACTGTAACACTCTGATATATCCCACACCCCTCACTGTAACACTCTGATATACCCCACACCCCTCACTGTAACACTCTGATATATCCCACACCCCTCACTGTAACACTCTGATATATCCCACACCCCTCACTGTAACACTCTGATATATCCCACACCCCTCACTGTAACACTCTGATATATCCCACACCCCTCACTGTAACACTCTGATATATCCCACACCCCTCACTGTAACACTCTGATATACCACACCCCTCACTGTAACACTCTGATATATCCCACACCCCTCACTGTAACACTCTGATATATCCCACACCCCTCACTGTAACACTCTGATATATCCCACACCCCTCACTGTAACACTCTGATATATCCCACACCCCTCACTGTAACACTCTGATATATCCCACACCCCTCACTGTAACACTCTGATATATCCCACACCCCTCACTGTAACACTCTGATATATCCCACACCCCTCACTGTAACACTCTGATATATCCCACACCCCTCACTGTAACACTCTGATATATCCCACACCCCTCACTGTAACACTCTGATATATCCCACACCCCTCACTGTAACACTCTGATATACCCCACACCCCTCACTGTAACACTCTGATATATCCCACACCCCTCACTGTAACACTCTGATATATCCCACACCCCTCACTGTAACACTCTGATATATCCCACACCCCTCACTGTAACACTCTGATATATCCCACACCCCTCACTGTAACACTCTGATATATCCCACACCCCTCACTGTAACACTCTGATATATCCCACACCCCTCACTGTAACACTCTGATATATCCCACACCCCTCACTGTAACACTCTGATATATCCCACACCCCTCACTGTAACACTCTGATATATCCCACACCCCTCACTGTAACACTCTGATATATCCCACACCCCTCACTGTAACACTCTGATATATCCCACACCCCTCACTGTAACACTCTGATATATCCCACACCCCTCACTGTAACACTCTGATATATCCCACACCCCTCACTGTAACACTCTGATATACCCCACACCCCTCACTGTAACACTCTGATATATCCCACACCCCTCACTGTAACACTCTGATATATCCCACACCCCTCACTGTAACACTCTGATATATCCCACACCCCTCACTGTAACACTCTGATATATCCCACACCCCTCACTGTAACACTCTGATATATCCCACACCCCTCACTGTAACACTCTGATATACCCACACCCCTCACTGTAACACTCTGATATATCCCACACCCCTCACTGTAACACTCTGATATATCCCACACCCCTCACTGTAACACTCTGATATATCCCACACCCCTCACTGTAACACTCTGATATATCCCACACCCCTCACTGTAACACTCTGATATATCCCACACCCCTCACTGTAACACTCTGATATATCCCACACCCCTCACTGTAACACTCTGATATATCCCACACCCCTCACTGTAACACTCTGATATATCCCACACCCCTCACTGTAACACTCTGATATATCCCACACCCCTCACTGTAACACTCTGATATATCCCACACCCCTCACTGTAACACTCTGATATACCCACACCCCTCACTGTAACACTCTGATATATCCCACACCCCTCACTGTAACACTCTGATATACCCCACACCCCTCACTGTAACACTCTGATATATCCCACACCCCTCACTGTAACACTCTGATATATCCCACACCCCTCACTGTAACACTCTGATATATCCCACACCCCTCACTGTAACACTCTGATATATCCCACACCCCTCACTGTAACACTCTGATATATCCCACACCCCTCACTGTAACACTCTGATATATCCCACACCCCTCACTGTAACACTCTGATATATCCCACACCCCTCACTGTAACACTCTGATATATCCCACACCCCTCACTGTAACACTCTGATATATCCCACACCCCTCACTGTAACACTCTGATATATCCCACACCCCTCACTGTAACACTCTGATATATCCCACACCCCTCACTGTAACACTCTGATATATCCCACACCCCTCACTGTAACACTCTGATATATCCCACACCCCTCACTGTAACACTCTGATATATCCCACACCCCTCACTGTAACACTCTGATATACCCACACCCCTCACTGTAACACTCTGATATATCCCACACCCCTCACTGTAACACTCTGATATATCCCACACCCCTCACTGTAACACTCTGATATACCCCACACCCCTCACTGTAACACTCTGATATATCCCACACCCCTCACTGTAACACTCTGATATATCCCACACCCCTCACTGTAACACTCTGATATATCCCACACCCCTCACTGTAACACTCTGATATACCCCACACCCCTCGCTGTAACACTCTGATATATCCCACACCCCTCACTGTAACACTCTGATATATCCCACACCCCTCACTGTAACACTCTGATATATCCCACACCCCTCACTGTAACACTCTGATATATCCCACACCCCTCACTGTAACACTCTGATATATCCCACACCCCTCACTGTAACACTCTGATATATCCCACACCCCTCACTGTAACACTCTGATATATCCCACACCCCTCACTGTAACACTCTGATATATCCCACACCCCTCACTGTAACACTCTGATATATCCCACACCCCTCACTGTAACACTCTGATATATCCCACACCCCTCACTGTAACACTCTGATATATCCCACACCCCTCACTGTAACACTCTGATATACCCCACACCCCTCACTGTAACACTCTGATATATCCCACACCCCTCACTGTAACACTCTGATATATCCCACACCC
Organism: Carcharodon carcharias; assembly: GCF_017639515.1. Lineage (NCBI taxonomy): Eukaryota > Metazoa > Chordata > Chondrichthyes > Lamniformes > Lamnidae > Carcharodon > Carcharodon carcharias. The sequence goes on from NC_054506.1 coordinate 1,625,393, forward strand.
CTCACTGTAACACTCTGATATATCCCACACCCCTCACTGTAACACTCTGATATATCCCACACCCCTCACTGTAACACTCTGATATATCCCACACCCCTCACTGTAACACTCTGATATATCCCACACCCCTCACTGTAACACTCTGATATATCCCACACCCCTCACTGTAACACTCTGATATATCCCACACCCCTCACTGTAACACTCTGATATATCCCACACCCCTCACTGTAACACTCTGATATATCCCACACCCCTCACTGTAACACTCTGATATATCCCACACCCCTCACTGTAACACTCTGATATATCCCACACCCCTCACTGTAACACTCTGATATACCCCACACCCCTCACTGTAACACTCTGATATATCCCACACCCCTCACTGTAACACTCTGATATATCCCACACCCCTCACTGTAACACTCTGATATATCCCACACCCCTCACTGTAACACTCTGATATATCCCACACCCCTCACTGTAACACTCTGATATATCCCACACCCCTCACTGTAACACTCTGATATATCCCACACCCCTCACTGTAACACTCTGATATATCCCACACCCCTCACTGTAACACTCTGATATATCCCACACCCCTCACTGTAACACTCTGATATATCCCACACCCCTCACTGTAACACTCTGATATATCCCACACCCCTCACTGTAACACTCTGATATATCCCACACCCCTCACTGTAACACTCTGATATATCCCACACCCCTCACTGTAACACTCTGATATATCCCACACCCCTCACTGTAACACTCTGATATATCCCACACCCCTCACTGTAACACTCTGATATATCCCACACCCCTCACTGTAACACTCTGATATATCCCACACCCCTCACTGTAACACTCTGATATATCCCACACCCCTCACTGTAACACTCTGATATATCCCACACCCCTCACTGTAACACTCTGATATATCCCACACCCCTCACTGTAACACTCTGATATATCCCACACCCCTCACTGTAACACTCTGATATATCCCACACCCCTCACTGTAACACTCTGATATATCCCACACCCCTCACTGTAACACTCTGATATATCCCACACCCCTCACTGTAACACTCTGATATATCCCACACCCCTCACTGTAACACTCTGATATATCCCACACCCCTCACTGTAACACTCTGATATACCCCACACCCCTCACTGTAACACTCTGATATATCCCACACCCCTCACTGTAACACTCTGATATACCCAACACCCCTTACTGTAACACTCTGATATATCCCACACCCCTCACTGTAACACTCTGATATATCCCACACCCCTCACTGTAACACTCTGATATACCCCACACCCCTCACTGTAACACTCTGATATATCCCACACCCCTCACTGTAACACTCTGATATATCCCACACCCCTCACTGTAACACTCTGATATATCCCACACCCCTCACTGTAACACTCTGATATATCCCACACCCCTCACTGTAACACTCTGATATATCCCACACCCCTCACTGTAACACTCTGATATATCCCACACCCCTCACTGTAACACTCTGATATACCCCACACCCCTCACTGTAACACTCTGATATATCCCACACCCCTCACTGTAACACTCTGATATATCCCACACCCCTCACTGTAACACTCTGATATATCCCACACCCCTCACTGTAACACTCTGATATATCCCACACCCCTCACTGTAACACTCTGATATACCCACACCCCTCACTGTAACACTCTGATATATCCCACACCCCTCACTGTAACACTCTGATATATCCCACACCCCTCACTGTAACACTCTGATATATCCCACACCCCTCACTGTAACACTCTGATATATCCCACACCCCTCACTGTAACACTCTGATATATCCCACACCCCTCACTGTAACACTCTGATATATCCCACACCCCTCACTGTAACACTCTGATATACCCCACACCCCTCACTGTAACACTCTGATATATCCCACACCCCTCACTGTAACACTCTGATATACCCCACACCCCTGTCTGTAACATTCTGATATATCCCTCACCCCTCACTGTAGAACTCTGATATATCCCACACCCCTCACTGTAACACTCTGATATATCCCACACCCCTCACTGTAACACTCTGATATATCCCACACCCCTCACTGTAACACTCTGATATATCCCACACCCCTCACTGTAACACTCTGATATATCCCACACCCCTCACTGTAACACTCTGATATATCCCACACCCCTCACTGTAACACTCTGATATATCCCACACCCCTCACTGTAACACTCTGATATATCCCACACCCCTCACTGTAACACTCTGATATATCCCACACCCCTCACTGTAACACTCTGATATATCCCACACCCCTCACTGTAACACTCTGATATATCCCACACCCCTCACTGTAACACTCTGATATATCCCACACCCCTCACTGTAACACTCTGATATATCCCACACCCCTCACTGTAACACTCTGATATATCCCACACCCCTCACTGTAACACTCTGATATATCCCACACCCCTCACTGTAACACTCTGATATATCCCACACCCCTCACTGTAACACTCTGATATATCCCACACCCCTCACTGTAACACTCTGATATATCCCACACCCCTCACTGTAACACTCTGATATATCCCACACCCCTCACTGTAACACTCTGATATATCCCACACCCCTCACTGTAACACTCTGATATATCCCACACCCCTCACTGTAACACTCTGATATATCCCACACCCCTCACTGTAACACTCTGATATATCCCACACCCCTCACTGTAACACTCTGATATATCCCACACCCCTCACTGTAACACTCTGATATATCCCACACCCCTCACTGTAACACTCTGATATATCCCACACCCCTCACTGTAACACTCTGATATATCCCACACCCCTCACTGTAACACTCTGATATATCCCACACCCCTCACTGTAACACTCTGATATATCCCACACCCCTCACTGTAACACTCTGATATATCCCACACCCCTCACTGTAACACTCTGATATATCCCACACCCCTCACTGTAACACTCTGATATATCCCACACCCCTCACTGTAACACTCTGATATATCCCACACCCCTCACTGTAACACTCTGATATATCCCACACCCCTCACTGTAACACTCTGATATACCCCACACCCCTCACTGTAACACTCTGATATATCCCACACCCCTCACTGTAACACTCTGATATATCCCACACCCCTCACTGTAACACTCTGATATATCCCACACCCCTCACTGTAACACTCTGATATATCCCACACCCCTCACTGTAACACTCTGATATATCCCACACCCCTCACTGTAACACTCTGATATATCCCACACCCCTCACTGTAACACTCTGATATATCCCACACCCCTCACTGTAACACTCTGATATATCCCACACCCCTCACTGTAACACTCTGATATATCCCACACCCCTCACTGTAACACTCTGATATATCCCACACCCCTCACTGTAACACTCTGATATATCCCACACCCCTCACTGTAACACTCTGATATACCCACACCCCTCACTGTAACACTCTGATATATCCCACACCCCTCACTGTAACACTCTGATATATCCCACACCCCTCACTGTAACACTCTGATATACCCACACCCCTCACTGTAACACTCTGATATATCCCACACCCCTCACTGTAACACTCTGATATATCCCACACCCCTCACTGTAACACTCTGATATATCCCACACCCCTCACTGTAACACTCTGATATATCCCACACCCCTCACTGTAACACTCTGATATATCCCACACCCCTCACTGTAACACTCTGATATATCCCACACCCCTCACTGTAACACTCTGATATATCCCACACCCCTCACTGTAACACTCTGATATATCCCACACCCCTCACTGTAACACTCTGATATATCCCACACCCCTCACTGTAACACTCTGATATATCCCACACCCCTCACTGTAACACTCTGATATATCCCACACCCCTCACTGTAACACTCTGATATATCCCACACCCCTCACTGTAACACTCTGATATATCCCACACCCCTCACTGTAACACTCTGATATATCCCACACCCCTCACTGTAACACTCTGATATATCCCACACCCCTCACTGTAACACTCTGATATATCCCACACCCCTCACTGTAACACTCTGATATATCCCACACCCCTCACTGTAACACTCTGATATATCCCACACCCCTCACTGTAACACTCTGATATATCCCACACCCCTCACTGTAACACTCTGATATATCCCACACCCCTCACTGTAACACTCTGATATATCCCACACCCCTCACTGTAACACTCTGATATATCCCACACCCCTCACTGTAACACTCTGATATATCCCACACCCCTCACTGTAACACTCTGATATATCCCACACCCCTCACTGTAACACTCTGATATATCCCACACCCCTCACTGTAACACTCTGATATATCCCACACCCCTCACTGTAACACTCTGATATATCCCACACCCCTCACTGTAACACTCTGATATATCCCACACCCCTCACTGTAACACTCTGATATATCCCACACCCCTCACTGTAACACTCTGATATACCCCACACCCCTCACTGTAACACTCTGATATACCCGACACCCCTCACTGTAACACTCTGATATATCCCACACCCCTCACTGTAACACTCTGATATATCCCACACCCCTCACTGTAACACTCTGATATATCCCACACCCCTCACTGTAACACTCTGATATATCCCACACCCCTCACTGTAACACTCTGATATATCCCACACCCCTCACTGTAACACTCTGATATATCCCACACCCCTCACTGTAACACTCTGATATATCCCACACCCCTCACTGTAACACTCTGATATATCCCACACCCCTCACTGTAACACTCTGATATATCCCACACCCCTCACTGTAACACTCTGATATATCCCACACCCCTCACTGTAACACTCTGATATATCCCACACCCCTCACTGTAACACTCTGATATATCCCACACCCCTCACTGTAACACTCTGATATATCCCACACCCCTCACTGTAACACTCTCATATATCCCACACCCCTCACTGTAACAATGATATATCCCACACCCCTCACTGTAACACTCTGATATATATCCCACACCGGTCACTGTAACACTCTGATATACCCCACACCCCTCACTGTAACACTCTGATATACACCACACTCCTCACTGTAACACTCTGATATATCCCACACCCCTCACTGTAACACTCTGATATACCCCACACCCCTCACTGTAACACTCTGATATATCCCACACCCCTCACTGTAACACTCTGATATATCCCACACCCCTCACTGTAACACTCTGATATATCCCACACCCCTCACTGTAACACTCTGATATATCCCACACCCCTCACTGTAACACTCTGATATATCCCACACCCCTCACTGTAACACTCTGATATATCCCACACCCCTCACTGTAACACTCTGATATATCCCACACCCCTCACTGTAACACTCTGATATATCCCACACCCCTCACTGTAACACTCTGATATATCCCACACCCCTCACTGTAACACTCTGATATATCCCACACCCCTCACTGTAACACTCTGATATATCCCACACCCCTCACTGTAACACTCTGATATATCCCACACCCCTCACTGTAACACTCTGATATATCCCACACCCCTCACTGTAACACTCTGATATATCCCACACCCCTCACTGTAACACTCTGATATATCCCACACCCCTCACTGTAACACTCTGATATATCCCACACCCCTCACTGTAACACTCTGATATATCCCACACCCCTCACTGTAACACTCTGATATATCCCACACCCCTCACTGTAACACTCTGATATATCCCACACCCCTCACTGTAACACTCTGATATATCCCACACCCCTCACTGTAACACTCTGATATATCCCACACCCCTCAATGTAACACTCTGATATAACCCACACCCCTCACTGTAACACTCTGATATACCCCACACCCCTCACTGTAACACTCTGATATATCCCACACCCCTCACTGTAACACTCTGATATATCCCACACCCCTCACTGTAACACTCTGATATATCCCACACCCCTCACTGTAACACTCTGATATATCCCACACCCCTCACTGTAACACTCTGATATATCCCACACCCCTCACTGTAACACTCTGATATATCCCACACCCCTCACTGTAACACTCTGATATATCCCACACCCCTCACTGTAACACTCTGATATATCCCACACCCCTCACTGTAACACTCTGATATATCCCACACCCCTCACTGTAACACTCTGATATATCCCACACCCCTCACTGTAACACTCTGATATATCCCACACCCCTCACTGTAACACTCTGATATATCCCACACCCCTCACTGTAACACTCTGATATATCCCACACCCCTCACTGTAACACTCTGATATATCCCACACCCCTCACTGTAACACTCTGATATATCCCACACCCCTCACTGTAACACTCTGATATATCCCACACCCCTCACTGTAACACTCTGATATATCCCACACCCCTCACTGTAACACTCTGATATATCCCACACCCCTCACTGTAACACTCTGATATATCCCACACCCCTCACTGTAACACTCTGATATATCCCACACCCCTCACTGTAACACTCTGATATATCCCACACCCCTCACTGTAACACTCTGATATATCCCACACCCCTCACTGTAACACTCTGATATATCCCACACCCCTCACTGTAACACTCTGATATATCCCACACCCCTCACTGTAACACTCTGATATATCCCACACCCCTCACTGTAACACTCTGATATATCCCACACCCCTCACTGTAACACTCTGATATATCCCACACCCCTCACTGTAACACTCTGATATACCCACACCCCTCACTGTAACACTCTGATATATCCCACACCCCTCACTGTAACACTCTGATATATCCCACACCCCTCACTGTAACACTCTGATATATCCCACACCCCTCACTGTAACACTCTGATATATCCCACACCCCTCACTGTAACACTCTGATATATCCCACACCCCTCACTGTAACACTCTGATATATCCCACACCCCTCACTGTAACACTCTGATATATCCCACACCCCTCATTGTAACACTCTGATATATCCCACACCCCTCACTGTAACACTCTGATATATCCCACACCCCTCACTGTAACACTCTGATATCCCCACACCCCTCACTGTAACACTCTGATATATCCCACACCCCTCACTGTAACACTCTGATATATCCCACACCCCTCACTGTAACACTCTGATATATCCCACACCCCTCACTGTAACACTCTGATATATCCCACACCCCTCACTGTAACACTCTGATATATCCCACACCCCTCACTGTAACACTCTGATATATCCCACACCCCTCACTGTAACACTCTGATATATCCCACACCCCTCACTGTAACACTCTGATATATCCCACACCCCTCACTGTAACACTCTGATATACCCCACACCCCTCACTGTAACACTCTGATATATCCCACACCCCTCACTGTAACACTCTGATATATCCCACACCCCTCACTGTAACACTCTGATAAACCCCACACCCCTCACTGTAACACTCTGATATATCCCACACCCCTCACTGTAACACTCTGATATATCCCACACCCCTCACTGTAACACTCTGATATATCCCACACCCCTCACTGTAACACTCTGATATATCCCACACCCCTCACTGTAACACTCTGATATATCCCACACCCCTCACTGTAACACTCTGATATATCCCACACCCCTCACTGTAACACTCTGATATACCCACACCCCTCACTGTAACACTCTGATATATCCCACACCCCTCACTGTAACACTCTGATATATCCCACACCCCTCACTGTAACACTCTGATATATCCCACACCCCTCACTGTAACACTCTGATATATCCCACACCCCTCACTGTAACACTCTGATATATCCCACACCCCTCACTGTAACACTCTGATATATCCCACACCCCTCACTGTAACACTCTGATATACCCCACACCCCTCACTGTAACACTCTGATATATCCCACACCCCTCACTGTAACACTCTGATATATCCCACACCCCTCACTGTAACACTCTGATATACCCCACACCCCTCACTGTAACACTCTGATATATCCCACACCCCTCACTGTAACACTCTGATATATCCCACACCCCTCACTGTAACACTCTGATATATCCCACACCCCTCACTGTAACACTCTGATATATCCCACACCCCTCACTGTAACACTCTGATATATCCCACACCCCTCACTGTAACACTCTGATATATCCCACACCCCTCACTGTAACACTCTGATATATCCCACACCCCTCACTGTAACACTCTGATATACCCCACACACCTCACTGTAACACTCTGATATATCCCACACCCCTCACTGTAACACTCTGATATATCCCACACCCCTCACTGTAACACTCTGATATATCCCCACACCCCTCACTGTAACACTCTGATATATCCCACACCCCTCACTGTAACACTCTGATATTTCCCACACCCATCACTGTAACACACGGACATATCCCACACGCCTCACTGTAACACTCTGATATATCCCACACCCCTCACTGTAACACTCTGATATATCCCACACCCCTCACTGTAACACTCTGATATATCCCACACCCCTCACTGTAACACTCTGATATATCCCACACCCCTCACTGTAACACTCTGATATATCCCACACCCCTCACTGTAACACTCTGATATATCCCACACCCCTCACTGTAACACTCTGATATATCCCACACCCCTCACTGTAACACTCTGATATATCCCACACCCCTCACTGTAACACTCTGATATACCCCACACCCCTCACTGTAACACTCTGATATATCCCACACCCCTCACTGTAACACTCTGATATATCCCACACCCCTCACTGTAACACTCTGATATATCCCACACCCCTCACTGTAACACTCTGATATATCCCACACCCCTCACTGTAACACTCTGATATATCCCACACCCCTCACTGTAACACTCTGATATACCCCACACCCCTCACTGTAACACTCTGATATATCCCACACCCCTCACTGTAACACTCTGATATATCCCACACCCCTCACTGTAACACTCTGATATATCCCACACCCCTCACTGTAACACTCTGATATATCCCACACCCCTCACTGTAACACTCTGATATATCCCACACCCCTCACTGTAACACTCTGATATATCCCACACCCCTCACTGTAACACTCTGATATATCCCACACCCCTCACTGTAACACTCTGATATATCCCACACCCCTCACTGTAACACTCTGATATATCCCACACCCCTCACTGTAACACTCTGATATATCCCACACCCCTCACTGTAACACTCTGATATATCCCACACCCCTCACTGTAACACTCTGATATACCCACACCCCTCACTGTAACACTCTGATATATCCCACACCCCTCACTGTAACACTCTGATATATCCCACACCCCTCACTGTAACACTCTGATATACCCCACACCCCTCACTGTAACACTCTGATATATCCCACACCCCTCACTGTAACACTCTGATATATCCCACACCCCTCACTGTAACACTCTGATATATCCCACACCCCTCACTGTAACACTCTGATATATCCCACACCCCTCACTGTAACACTCTGATATATCCCACACCCCTCACTGTAACACTCTGATATATCCCACACCCCTCACTGTAACACTCTGATATATCCCACACCCCTCACTGTAACACTCTGATATATCCCACACCCCTCACTGTAACACTCTGATATACCCACACCCCTCACTGTAACACTCTGATATATCCCACACCCCTCACTGTAACACTCTGATATATCCCACACCCCTCACTGTAACACTCTGATATATCCCACACCCCTCACTGTAACACTCTGATATATCCCACACCCCTCACTGTAACACTCTGATATATCCCACACCCCTCACTGTAACACTCTGATATATCCCACACCCCTCACTGTAACACTCTGATATATCCCACACCCCTCACTGTAACACTCTGATATATCCCACACCCCTCACTGTAACACTCTGATATATCCCACACCCCTCACTGTAACACTCTGATATATCCCACACCCCTCACTGTAACACTCTGATATATCCCACACCCCTCACTGTAACACTCTGATATATCCCACACCCCTCACTGTAACACTCTGATATATCCCACACCCCTCACTGTAACACTCTGATATATCCCACACCCCTCACTGTAACACTCTGATATATCCCACACCCCTCACTGTAACACTCTGATATATCCCACACCCCTCACTGTAACACTCTGATATATCCCACACCCCTCACTGTAACACTCTGATATATCCCACACCCCTCACTGTAACACTCTGATATATCCCACACCCCTCACTGTAACACTCTGATATATACCACACCCCACACTGTAACACTCTGATATACCCACACTCCTCACTGTAACGCTCTGATATATCCCACACCCCTCACTGTAACACTCTGATATATCCCACACACCCTCACTCTAACACTCTGATATATCCCACACCCCTCACTGTAACACTCTGATATATCCCACACCCCTCACTGTAACACTCTGATATATCCCACACCCCTCACTGTAACACTCTGATATATCCCACACCCCTCACTGTAACACTCTGATATATCCCACACCCCTCACTGTAACACTCTGATATATCCCACACCCCTCACTGTAACACTCTGATATATCCCACACCCCTCACTGTAACACTCTGATATATCCCACACCCCTCACTGTAACACTCTGATATATCCCACACCCCTCACTGTAACACTCTGATATATCCCACACCCCTCACTGTAACACTCTGATATATCCCACACCCCTCACTGTAACACTCTGATATATCCCACACCCCTCACTGTAACACTCTGATATATCCCACACCCCTCACTGTAACACTCTGATATATCCCACACCCCTCACTGTAACACTCTGATATATCCCACACCCCTCACTGTAACACTCTGATATATCCCACACCCCTCACTGTAACACTCTGATATATCCCACACCCCTCACTGTAACACTCTGATATATCCCACACCCCTCACTGTAACACTCTGATATATCCCACACCCCTCACTGTAACACTCTGATATATCCCACACCCCTCACTGTAACACTCTGATATATCCCACACCCCTCACTGTAACACTCTGATATATCCCACACCCCTCACTGTAACACTCTGATATACCCACACCCCTCACTGTAACACTCTGATATATCCCACACCCCTCACTGTAACACTCTGATATATCCCACACCCCTCACTGTAACACTCTGATATACCCACACCCCTCACTGTAACACTCTGATATATCCCACACCCCTCACTGTAACACTCTGATATATCCCACACCCCTCACTGTAACACTCTGATATATCCCACACCCCTCACTGTAACACTCTGATATATCCCACACCCCTCACTGTAACACTCTGATATATCCCACACCCCTCACTGTAACACTCTGATATATCCCACACCCCTCACTGTAACACTCTGATATATCCCACACCCCTCACTGTAACACTCTGATATATCCCACACCCCTCACTGTAACACTCTGATATATCCCACACCCCTCACTGTAACACTCTGATATATCCCACACCCCTCACTGTAACACTCTGATATATCCCACACCCCTCACTGTAACACTCTGATATATCCCACACCCCTCACTGTAACACTCTGATATATCCCACACCCCTCACTGTAACACTCTGATATATCCCACACCCCTCACTGTAACACTCTGATATATCCCACACCCCTCACTGTAACACTCTGATATACCCCACACCCCTCACTGTAACACTCTGATATATCCCACACCCCTCACTGTAACACTCTGATATATCCCACACCCCTCACTGTAACACTCTGATATATCCCACACCCCTCACTGTAACACTCTGATATATCCCACACCCCTCACTGTAACACTCTGATATATCCCACACCCCTCACTGTAACACTCTGATATATCCCACACCCCTCACTGTAACACTCTGATATATCCCACACCCCTCACTGTAACACTCTGATATATCCCACACCCCTCACTGTAACACTCTGATATATCCCACACCCCTCACTGTAACACTCTGATATATCCCACACCCCTCACTGTAACACTCTGATATATCCCACACCCCTCACTGTAACACTCTGATATACCCCACACCCCTCACTGTAACACTCTGATATATCCCACACCCCTCACTGTAACACTCTGATATACCCCACACCCCTCACTGTAACACTCTGATATATCCCACACCCCTCACTGTAACACTCTGATATATCCCACACCCCTCACTGTAACACTCTGATATACCCCACACCCCTCACTGTAACACTCTGATATATCCCACACCCCTCACTGTAACACTCTGATATATCCCACACCCCTCACTGTAACACTCTGATATATCCCACACCCCTCACTGTAACACTCTGATATACCCCACACCCCTCACTGTAACACTCTGATATATCCCACACCCCTCACTGTAACACTCTGATATATCCCACACCCCTCACTGTAACACTCTGATATATCCCACACCCCTCACTGTAACACTCTGATATATCCCACACCCCTCACTGTAACACTCTGATATACCCACACCCCTCACTGTAACACTCTGATATATCCCACACCCCTCACTGTAACACTCTGATATATCCCACACCCCTCACTGTAACACTCTGATATATCCCACACCCCTCACTGTAACACTCTGATATATCCCACACCCCTCACTGTAACACTCTGATATATCCCACACCCCTCACTGTAACACTCTGATATATCCCACACCCCTCACTGTAACACTCTGATATATCCCACACCCCTCACTGTAACACTCTGATATATCCCACACCCCTCACTGTAACACTCTGATATATCCCACACCCCTCACTGTAACACTCTGATATATCCCACACCCCTCACTGTAACACTCTGATATATCCCACACCCCTCACTGTAACACTCTGATATACCCCACACCCCTCACTGTAACACTCTGATATATCCCACACCCCTCACTGTAACACTCTGATATATCCCACACCCCTCACTGTAACACTCTGATATATCCCACACCCCTCACTGTAACACTCTGATATATCCCACACCCCTCACTGTAACACTCTGATATATCCCACACCCCTCACTGTAACACTCTGATATATCCCACACCCCTCACTGTAACACTCTGATATATCCCACACCCCTCACTGTAACACTCTGATATACCCACACCCCTCACTGTAACACTCTGATATATCCCACACCCCTCACTGTAACACTCTGATATATCCCACACCCCTCACTGTAACACTCTGATATATCCCACACCCCTCACTGTAACACTCTGATATATCCCACACCCCTCACTGTAACACTCTGATATATCCCACACCCCTCACTGTAACACTCTGATATATCCCACACCCCTCACTGTAACACTCTGATATATCCCACACCCCTCACTGTAACACTCTGATATACCCACACCCCTCACTGTAACACTCTGATATATCCCACACCCCTCACTGTAACACTCTGATATATCCCACACCCCTCACTGTAACACTCTGATATATCCCACACCCCTCACTGTAACACTCTGATATATCCCACACCCCTCACTGTAACACTCTGATATATCCCACACCCCTCACTGTAACACTCTGATATATCCCACACCCCTCACTGTAACACTCTGATATATCCCACACCCCTCACTGTAACACTCTGATATATCCCACACCCCTCACTGTAACACTCTGATATATCCCACACCCCTCACTGTAACACTCTGATATATCCCACACCCCTCACTGTAACACTCTGATATATCCCACACCCCTCACTGTAACACTCTGATATATCCCACACCCCTCACTGTAACACTCTGATATACCCACACCCCTCACTGTAACACTCTGATATATCCCACACCCCTCACTGTAACACTCTGATATATCCCACACCCCTCACTGTAACACTCTGATATATCCCACACCCCTCACTGTAACACTCTGATATATCCCACACCCCTCACTGTAACACTCTGATATATCCCACACCCCTCACTGTAACACTCTGATATATCCCACACCCCTCACTGTAACACTCTGATATATCCCACACCCCTCACTGTAACACTCTGATATATCCCACACCCCTCACTGTAACACTCTGATATATCCCACACCCCTCACTGTAACACTCTGATATATCCCACACCCCTCACTGTAACACTCTGATATATCCCACACCCCTCACTGTAACACTCTGATATATCCCACACCCCTCACTGTAACACTCTGATATATCCCACACCCCTCACTGTAACACTCTGATATATCCCACACCCCTCACTGTAACACTCTGATATATCCCACACCCCTCACTGTAACACTCTGATATATCCCACACCCCTCACTGTAACACTCTGATATATCCCACACCCCTCACTGTAACACTCTGATATATCCCACACCCCTCACTGTAACACTCTGATATATCCCACACCCCTCACTGTAACACTCTGATATATCCCACACCCCTCACTGTAACACTCTGATATATCCCACACCCCTCACTGTAACACTCTGATATACCCCACACCCCTCACTGTAACACTCTGATATATCCCACACCCCTCACTGTAACACTCTGATATATCCCACACCCCTCACTGTAACACTCTGATATATCCCACACCCCTCACTGTAACACTCTGATATATCCCACACCCCTCACTGTAACACTCTGATATACCCCACACCCCTCACTGTAACACTCTGATATATCCCACACCCCTCACTGTAACACTCTGATATATCCCACACCCCTCACTGTAACACTCTGATATATCCCACACCCCTCACTGTAACCCTCTGATATATCCCACACCCCTCACTGTAACACTCTGATATATCCCACACCCCTCACTGTAACACTCTGATATATCCCACACCCCTCACTGTAACACTCTGATATATCCCACACCCCTCACTGTAACACTCTGATATATCCCACACCCCACTGTAACACTCTGATATCCCCACACCCCTCACTGTAACACTCTGATATATCCCACACCCCTCACTGTAACACTCTGATATATCCCACACCCCTCACTGTAACACTCTGATATATCCCACACCCCTCACTGTAACACTCTGATATACCCCACACCCCTCACTGTAACACTCTGATATATCCCACACCCCTCACTGTAACACTCTGATATATCCCACACCCCTCACTGTAACACTCTGATATATCCCACACCCCTCACTGTAACACTCTGATATATCCCACACCCCTCACTGTAACACTCTGATATACCCCACACCCCTCACTGTAACACTCTGATATATCCCACACCCCTCACTGTAACACTCTGATATATCCCACACCCCTCACTGTAACACTCTGATATATCCCACACCCCTCACTGTAACACTCTGATATATCCCACACCCCTCACTGTAACACTCTGATATATCCCACACCCCTCACTGTAACACTCTGATATATCCCACACCCCTCACTGTAACACTCTGATATATCCCACACCCCTCACTGTAACACTCTGATATATCCCACACCCCTCACTGTAACACTCTGATATATCCCACACCCCTCACTGTAACACTCTGATATATCCCACACCCCTCACTGTAACACTCTGATATATCCCACACCCCTCACTGTAACACTCTGATATATCCCACACCCCTCACTGTAACACTCTGATATATCCCACACCCCTCACTGTAACACTCTGATATACCCCACACCCCTCACTGTAACACTCTGATATATCCCACACCCCTCACTGTAACACTCTGATATATCCCACACCCCTCACTGTAACACTCTGATATATCCCACACCCCTCACTGTAACACTCTGATATATCCCACACCCCTCACTGTAACACTCTGATATACCCCACACCCCTCACTGTAACACTCTGATATATCCCACACCCCTCACTGTAACACTCTGATATATCCCACACCCCTCACTGTAACACTCTGATATATCCCACACCCCTCACTGTAACACTCTGATATATCCCACACCCCTCACTGTAACACTCTGATATATCCCACACCCCTCACTGTAACACTCTGATATATCCCACACCCCTCACTGTAACACTCTGATATATCCCACACCCCTCACTGTAACACTCTGATATATCCCACACCCCTCACTGTAACACTCTGATATATCCCACACCCCTCACTGTAACACTCTGATATACCCCACACCCCTCACTGTAACACTCTGATATACCCCACACCCCTCACTGTAACACTCTGATATATCCCACACCCCTCACTTTAACACTCTGATATATCCCACACCCCTCACTGTAACACTCTGATATACCCCACACCCCTCACTGTAACACTCTGATATATCCCACACCCCTCACTGTAACACTCTGATATACCCCACACCCCTCACTGTAACACTCTGATATATCCCACACCCCTCACTGTAACACTCTGATATATCCCACACCCCTCACTGTAACACTCTGATATATCCACACCCCTCACTGTAACACTCTGATATATCCCACACCCCTCACTGTAACACTCTGATATATCCCACACCCCTCACTGTAACACTCTGATATATCCCACACCCCTCACTGTAACACTCTGATATATCCCACACCCCTCACTGTAACACTCTGATATATCCCACACCCCTCACTGTAACACTCTGATATATCCCACACCCCTCACTGTAACACTCTGATATATCCCACACCCCTCACTGTAACACTCTGATATATCCCACACCCCTCACTGTAACACTCTGATATATCCCACACCCCTCACTGTAACACTCTGATATATCCCACACCCCTCACTGTAACACTCTGATATATCCCACACCCCTCACTGTAACACTCTGATATATCCTACATGCCTCACTGTAACACTCTGATATACCCCACACCCCTCACTGTAACACTCTGATATATCCCACACCCCTCACTGTAACACTCTGAGAGATCCTACACTCCTCACTGTAACACTCTGATATACCCCACATCCCCCACTGTAACACTCTGATATATCCTACACTCCTCACTGTAACACTCTGATATACCCCACACCCCTCACTGTAACACTCTGATATATCCCACACCCCTCACTGTAACACTCTGATATATCCCACACCCCTCACTGTAACACTCTGATATACCCACACCCCTCACTGTAACACTCTGATATATCCCACACCCCTCACTGTAACACTCTGATATATCCCACACCCCTCACTGTAACACTCTGATATATCCCACACCCCTCACTGTAACACTCTGATATATCCCACACCCCTCACTGTAACACTCTGATATATCCCACACCCCTCACTGTAACACTCTGATATATCCCACACCCCTCACTGTAACACTCTGATATACCCACACCCCTCACTGTAACACTCTGATATATCCCACACCCCTCACTGTAACACTCTGATATATCCCACACCCCTCACTGTAACACTCTGATATATCCCACACCCCTCACTGTAACACTCTGATATATCCCACACCCCTCACTGTAACACTCTGATATATCCCACACCCCTCACTGTAACACTCTGATATATCCCACACCCCTCACTGTAACACTCTGATATATCCCACACCCCTCACTGTAACACTCTGATATATCCCACACCCCTCACTGTAACACTCTGATATATCCCACACCCCTCACTGTAACACTCTGATATACCCCACACCCCTCACTGTAACACTCTGATATACCACACACTCTTCACTGTAACACTCTGATATATCCCACACCCCTCACTGTAACACTCTGATATATCCCACACCCCTCACTGTAACACTCTGATATATCCCACACCCCTCACTGTAACACTCTGATATATCCCACACCCCTCACTGTAACACTCTGATATATCCCACACCCCTCACTGTAACACTCTGATGTACCCCACACCTCACTGTAACACTCTGATATATCCCACACCCCTCACTGTAACACTCTGATATATCCCACACCCCTCACTGTAACACTCTGATATATCCCACACCCCTCACTGTAACACTCTGATATATCCCACACCCCTCACTGTAACACTCTGATATATCCCACACCCCTCACTGTAACACTCTGATATATCCCACACCCCTCACTGTAACACTCTGATATATCCCACACCCCTCACTGTAACACTCTGATATATCCCACACCCCTCACTGTAACACTCTGATATATCCCACACCCCTCACTGTAACACTCTGATATATCCCACACCCCTCACTGTAACACTCTGATATATCCCACACCCCTCACTGTAACACTCTGATATATCCCACACCCCTCACTGTAACACTCTGATATACCCACACCCCTCACTGTAACACTCTGATATATCCCACAACCCTCACTGTAACACTCTGATATATCCCACACCCCTCACTGTAACACTCTGATATATCCCACACCCCTCACTGTAACACTCTGATATATCCCACACCCCTCACTGTAACACTCTGATATATCCCACACCCCTCACTGTAACACTCTGATATATCCCACACCCCTCACTGTAACACTCTGATATATCCCACACCCCTCACTGTAACACTCTGATATATCCCACACCCCTCACTGTAACACTCTGATATATCCCACACCCCTCACTGTAACACTCTGATATATCCCACACCCCTCACTGTAACACTCTGATATACCCACACCCCTCACTGTAACACTCTGATATATCCCACACCCCTCACTGTAACACTCTGATATATCCCACACCCCTCACTGTAACACTCTGATATACCCCACACCCCTCACTGTAACACTCTGATATACCCACACCCCTCACTGTAACACTCTGATATATCCCACACCCCTCACTGTAACACTCTGATATATCCCACACCCCTCACTGTAACACTCTGATATATCCCACACCCCTCACTGTAACACTCTGATATATCCCACACCCCTCACTGTAACACTCTGATATATCCCACACCCCTCACTGTAACACTCTGATATATCCCACACCCCTCACTGTAACACTCTGATATATCCCACACACACTCACTGTAATACTCTAATAAACTCCACACCCTTCACTGTAACACACTGATATATCCCACACCCTTCACTGTAACTCTATGATATATCCCACACCCCTCACTGTAACACTCTGATATATCCCACACCCCTCACTGTAACACTCTGATATATCCCACACCCCTCACTGTAACACTCTGATATATCCCACACCCCTCACTGTAACACTCTGATATATCCCACACCCCTCACTGTAACACTCTGATATATCCCACACCCCTCACTGTAACACTCTGATATACCCCACACCCCTCACTGTAACACTCTGATATACCCCACACCCCTCACTGTAACACTCTGATATATCCCACACCCCTCACTGTAACACTCTGATATATCCCACACCCCTCACTGTAACACTCTGATGTATCAAACACCCCTCACTGTAACACTCTGATATACCTCACACCCCTCACTGTAACTCTCTGACATACCTCACACCCCTCACTGTAACACACTGATATATCCCAAACCCCTCACTGTAACACTCTGTTATATCCCACACACCCTCACTGTAGCACACTGATATACCCCACACCCCCTCACTGTAACACTCTGATATATCCCACACCCCTCACTGTAACACTCTGATATATCCCACACCCCTCACTGTAACACTCTGATATACCCACACCCCTCACTGTAACACTCTGATATATCCCACACCCCTCACTGTAACACTCTGATATATCCCACACCCCTCACTGTAACACTCTGATATACCCCACACCCCTCACTGTAACACTCTGATATACCGCACACCCCTCACTGTAACACTCTGATATACCCCACACCCCTCACTGTAACACTCTGATATATCCCACACCCCTCACTGTAACACTCTGATATATCCCACACCCCTCACTGTAACACTCTGATATACCCCACACCCCTCACTGTAACACTCTGATATATCCCACACCCCTCACTGTAACACTCTGATATACCCCACACCCCTCACTGTAACACACTGATATATCCCCAACCCCTCACTGTAACACTCTGATATATCCCACACCCCTCACTGTAACAATGATATATCCCACACCTGTCACTGTAAAAATCTTATATATCCCATAAACCTCACTGTAAAACTCTGATATATCCCACACCCCTCACTGTAACACTCTGATATATCCCACACCCCTCACTGTAACACTCTGATATATCCCACACCCCTCACTGTAACACTCTGATATATCCCACACCCCTCACTGTAACACTCTGATATATCCCACACCCCTCACTGTAACACTCTGATATATCCCACACCCCTCACTGTAACACTCTGATATATCCCACACCCCTCACTGTAACACTCTGATATATCCCACACCCCTCACTGTAACACTCTGATATATCCCACACCCCTCACTGTAACACTCTGATATATCCCACACCCCTCACTGTAACACTCTGATATATCCCACACCCCTCACTGTAACACTCTGATATATCCCACACCCCTCACTGTAACACTCTGATATATCCCACACCCCTCACTGTAACACTCTGATATACCCACACCCCTCACTGTAACACTCTGATATATCCCACACCCCTCACTGTAACACTCTGATATATCCCACACCCCTCACTGTAACACTCTGATATATCCCACACCCCTCACTGTAACACTCTGATATATCCCACACCCCTCACTGTAACACTCTGATATATCCCACACCCCTCACTGTAACACTCTGATATATCCCACACCCCTCACTGTAACACTCTGATATACCCCACACCCCTCACTGTAACACTCTGATATATCCCACACCCCTCACTGTAACACTCTGATATATCCCACACCCCTCACTGTAACACTCTGATATATCCCACACCCCTCACTGTAACACTCTGATATATCCCACACCCCTCACTGTAACACTCTGATATATCCCACACCCCTCACTGTAACACTCTGATATATCCCACACCCCTCACTGTAACACTCTGATATACCCACACCCCTCACTGTAACACTCTGATATATCCCACACCCCTCACTGTAACACTCTGATATATCCCACACCCCTCACTGTAACACTCTGATATATCCCACACCCCTCACTGTAACACTCTGATATACCCACACCCCTCACTGTAACACTCTGATATATCCCACACCCCTCACTGTAACACTCTGATATATCCCACACCCCTCACTGTAACACTCTGATATATCCCACACCCCTCACTGTAACACTCTGATATATCCCACACCCCTCACTGTAACACTCTGATATATCCCACACCCCTCACTGTAACACTCTGATATACCCCACACCCCTCACTGTAACACTCTGATATATCCCACACCCCTCACTGTAACACTCTGATATATCCCACACCCCTCACTGTAACACTCTGATATACCCCACACCCCTCACTGTAACACTCTGATATACCCCACACCCCTCACTGTAACACTCTGATATATCCCACACCCCTCACTGTAACACTCTGATATATCCCACACCCCTCACTGTAACACTCTGATATATCCCACACCCCTCACTGTAACACTCTGATATATCCCACACCCCTCACTGTAACACTCTGATATATCCCACACCCCTCACTGTAACACTCTGATATATCCCACACCCCTCACTGTAACACTCTGATATATCCCACACCCCTCACTGTAACACTCTGATATACCCACACCCCTCACTGTAACACTCTGATATATCCC
This sequence comes from Carcharodon carcharias, assembly GCF_017639515.1. Taxonomy (NCBI): domain Eukaryota; kingdom Metazoa; phylum Chordata; class Chondrichthyes; order Lamniformes; family Lamnidae; genus Carcharodon; species Carcharodon carcharias. Next base: position 1,647,407 of record NC_054506.1, read on the forward strand.
ACACCCCTCACTGTAACACTCTGATATATCCCACACCCCTCACTGTAACACTCTGATATATCCCACACCCCTCACTGTAACACTCTGATATATCCCACACCCCTCACTGTAACACTCTGATATATCCCACACCCCTCACTGTAACACTCTGATATATCCCACACCCCTCACTGTAACACTCTGATATATCCCACACCCCTCACTGTAACACTCTGATATATCCCACACCCCTCACTGTAACACTCTGATATATCCCACACCCCTCACTGTAACACTCTGATATATCCCACACCCCTCACTGTAACACTCTGATATATCCCACACCCCTCACTGTAACACTCTGATATATCCCACACCCCTCACTGTAACACTCTGATATATCCCACACCCCTCACTGTAACACTCTGATATATCCCACACCCCTCACTGTAACACTCTGATATATCCCACACCCCTCACTGTAACACTCTGATATACCCCACACCCCTCACTGTAACACTCTGATATATCCCACACCCCTCACTGTAACACTCTGATATATCCCACACCCCTCACTGTAACACTCTGATATATCCCACACCCCTCACTGTAACACTCTGATATATCCCACACCCCTCACTGTAACACTCTGATATACCCCACACCCCTCACTGTAACACTCTGATATATCCCACACCCCTCACTGTAACACTCTGATATATCCCACACCCCTCACTGTAACACTCTGATATATCCCACACCCCTCACTGTAACACTCTGATATATCCCACACCCCTCACTGTAACACTCTGATATATCCCACACCCCTCACTGTAACACTCTGATATATCCCACACCCCTCACTGTAACACTCTGATATATCCCACACCCCTCACTGTAACACTCTGATATATCCCACACCCCTCACTGTAACACTCTGATATATCCCACACCCCTCACTGTAACACTCTGATATATCCCACACCCCTCACTGTAACACTCTGATATATCCCACACCCCTCACTGTAACACTCTGATATATCCCACACCCCTCACTGTAACACTCTGATATATCCCACACCCCTCACTGTAACACTCTGATATATCCCACACCCCTCACTGTAACACTCTGATATATCCCACACCCCTCACTGTAACACTCTGATATATCCCACACCCCTCACTGTAACACTCTGATATATCCCACACCCCTCACTGTAACACTCTGATATATCCCACACCCCTCACTGTAACACTCTGATATATCCCACACCCCTCACTGTAACACTCTGATATATCCCACACCCCTCACTGTAACACTCTGATATATCCCACACCCCTCACTGTAACACTCTGATATATCCCACACCCCTCACTGTAACACTCTGATATATCCCACACCCCTCACTGTAACACTCTGATATATCCCACACCCCTCACTGTAACACTCTGATATATCCCACACCCCTCACTGTAACACTCTGATATATCCCACACCCCTCACTGTAACACTCTGATATATCCCACACCCCTCACTGTAACACTCTGATATATCCCACACCCCTCACTGTAACACTCTGATATATCCCACACCCCTCACTGTAACACTCTGATATATCCCACACCCCTCACTGTAACACTCTGATATATCCCACACCCCTCACTGTAACACTCTGATATATCCCACACCCCTCACTGTAACACTCTGATATATCCCACACCCCTCACTGTAACACTCTGATATATCCCACACCCCTCACTGTAACACAGTGATATATCCCACACCCCTCACTGCAACACTCTGATATATCCCACACACCTCACTGTAACACTCTGATATACCCCACACCCCTCACTGTAACACTCTGATATATCCCACACCCCTCACTGTAACACTCTGATATATCCCACACCCCTCACTGTAACACTCTGATATATCCCACACCCCTCACTGTAACACTCTGATATATCCCACACCCCTCACTGTAACACTCTGATATATCCCACACCCCTCACTGTAACACTCTGATATATCCCACACCCCTCACTGTAACACTCTGATATATCCCACACCCCTCACTGTAACACTCTGATATATCCCACACCCCTCACTGTAACACTTTGATATATTCCACACCCCTCACTGTAACACTCTGATATATCCCACACCCCTCACAGTAACACTCTCATATACCCACACCCCTCACTGTAACACTCTGATATACCCCACACCCCTCACTGTAACACTCTGATATATCCCACACCCCTCACTGTAACACTCTGATATACCCACACCCCTCACTGTAACACTCTGATATACCCCACATCCCTCACTGTAAAACTCTGATATATCCCACACCCCACTCTAACACCCTGATCACACCCCTCACTGTAACACTCTGATATACCCACACCCCTCACTGTAACACTCTGATATATCCCACACCCCTCACTGTAACACTCTGATATATCCCACACCCCTCACTGTAACACTCTGATATATCCCACACCCCTCACTGTAACACTCTGATATATCCCACACCCCTCACTGTAACACTCTGATATATCCCACACCCCTCACTGTAACACTCTGATATATCCCACACCCCTCACTGTAACACTCTGATATATCCCACACCCCTCACTGTAACACTCTGATATATCCCACACCCCTCACTGTAACACTCTGATATACCCCACATCCCTCACTGTAACACTCTGATATATCCCAGACCCCTCACTGTGACACTCAGATATATCCCAGACCCCTCACTGTAACACTCTGATATATCCCAGACCCCTCACTGTAACACTCTGATATATCCCACACACCTCATTGTAACACTCTGATATACCCCACACCCCTCACTGTAACACTCTGATATATCCCACACCCCTCACTGTAACACTCTGATATATCCCACACCCCTCACTGTAACACTCTGATATATCCCACACCCCTCACTGTAACACTCTGATATATCCCACACCCCTCACTGTAACACTCTGATATCTCACACACCCCTCACTGTAACACTCTGATATATCCCACACCCCTCACTGTAACACTCTGATATACCCCACACCCCTCACTGTAACACTCTGATATACCCCACACCCCTCACTGTAACACTCTGATATATCCCACACCCCTCACTGTAACACTCTGATATATCCCACACCCCTCACTGTAACACTCTGATATATCCCACACCCCTCACTGTAACACTCTGATATATCCCACACCCCTCACTGTAACACTCTGATATATCCCACACCCCTCACTGTAACACTCTGATATATCCCACACCCCTCACTGTAACACTCTGATATATCCCACACCCCTCACTGTAACACTCTGATATATCCCACACCCCTCACTGTAACACTCTGATATATCCCACACCCCTCACTGTAACACTCTGATATATCCCACACCCCTCACTGTAACACTCTGATATATCCCACACCCCTCACTGTAACACTCTGATATATCCCACACCCCTCACTGTAACACTCTGATATACCCCACACCCCTCACTGTAACACTCTGATATATCCCACACCCCTCACTGTAACACTCTGATATATCCCACACCCCTCACTGTAACACTCTGATATATCCCACACCCCTCACTGTAACACTCTGATATATCCCACACCCCTCACTGTAACACTCTGATATATCCCACACCCCTCACTGTAACACTCTGATATATCCCACACCCCTCACTGTAACACTCTGATATATCCCACACCCCTCACTGTAACACTCTGATATATCCCACACCCCTCACTGTAACACTCTGATATATCCCACACCCCTCACTGTAACACTCTGATATATCCCACACCCCTCACTGTAACACTCTGATATATCCCACACCCCTCACTGTAACACTCTGATATATCCCACACCCCTCACTGTAACACTCTGATATATCCCACACCCCTCACTGTAACACTCTGATATACCCACACCCCTCACTGTAACACTCTGATATATCCCACACCCCTCACTGTAACACTCTGATATACCCCACACCCCTCACTGTAACACTCTGATATATCCCACACCCCTCACTGTAACACTCTGATATATCCCACACCCCTCACTGTAACACTCTGATATATCCCACACCCCTCACTGTAACACTCTGATATACCCACACCCCTCACTGTAACACTCTGATATATCCCACACCCCTCACTGTAACACTCTGATATATCCCACACCCCTCACTGTAACACTCTGATATATCCCACACCCCTCACTGTAACACTCTGATATATCCCACACCCCTCACTGTAACACTCTGATATATCCCACACCCCTCACTGTAACACTCTGATATATCCCACACCCCTCACTGTAACACTCTGATATATCCCACACCCCTCACTGTAACACTCTGATATATCCCACACCCCTCACTGTAACACTCTGATATATCCCACACCCCTCACTGTAACACTCTGATATATCCCACACCCCTCACTGTAACACTCTGATATACCCCACACCCCTCACTGTAACACTCTGATATATCCCACACCCCTCACTGTAACACTCTGATATATCCCACACCCCTCACTGTAACACTCTGATATATCCCACACCCCTCACTGTAACACTCTGATATATCCCACACCCCTCACTGTAACACTCTGATATATCCCACACCCCTCACTGTAACACTCTGATATACCCACACCCCTCACTGTAACACTCTGATATATCCCACACCCCTCACTGTAACACTCTGATATATCCCACACCCCTCACTGTAACACTCTGATATACCCCACACCCCTCACTGTAACTCTCTGATATATCCCACACCCCTCACTGTAACACTCTGATATATCCCACACCCCTCACTGTAACACTCTGATATATCCCACACCCCTCACTGTAACACTCTGATATATCCCACACCCCTCACTGTAACACTCTGATATATCCCACACCCCTCACTGTAACACTCTGATATATCCCACACCCCTCACTGTAACACTCTGATATATCCCACACCCCTCACTGTAACACTCTGATATATCCCACACCCCTCACTGTAACACTCTGATATATCCCACACCCCTCACTGTAACACTCTATACAGCACACCCCTCACTGAAAGACTCTGATATATCCCACACCCCTCACTGTAACACTCTGATATATCCCACACCCCTCACGGTAACACTCTGATATATCCCACACCCCTCACTGTAACACTCTGATATATCCCACACCCCTCACTGTAACACTCTGATATATCCCACACCCCTCACTGTAACACTCTGATATATCCCACACCCCTCACTGTAACACTCTGATATATCCCACACCCCTCACTGTAACACTCTGATATATCCCACACCCCTCACTGTAACACTCTGATATATCCCACACCCCTCACTGTAACACTCTGATATATCCCACACCCCTCACTGTAACACTCTGATATATCCCACACCCCTCACTGTAACACTCTGATATATCCCACACCCCTCACTGTAACACTCTGATATATCCCACACCCCTCACTGTAACACTCTGATATATCCCACACCCCTCACTGTAACACTCTGATATATCCCACACCCCTCACTGTAACACTCTGATATATCCCACACCCCTCACTGTAACACTCTGATATATCCCACACCCCTCACTGTAACACTCTGATATATCCCACACCCCTCACTGTAACACTCTGATATATCCCACACCCCTCACTGTAACACTCTGATATACCCCACACCCCTCACTGTAACACTCTGATATATCCCACACCCCTCACTGTAACACTCTGATATATCCCACACCCCTCACTGTAACACTCTGATATATCCCACACCCCTCACTGTAACACTCTGATATATCCCACACCCCTCACTGTAACACTCTGATATATCCCACACCCCTCACTGTAACACTCTGATATATCCCACACCCCTCACTGTAACACTCTGATATATCCCACACCCCTCACTGTAACACTCTGATATATCCCACACCCCTCACTGTAACACTCTGATATATCCCACACCCCTCACTGTAACACTCTGATATATCCCACACCCCTCACTGTAACACTCTGATATATCCCACACCCCTCACTGTAACACTCTGATATATCCCACACCCCTCACTGTTACAGTCTGATATATCCCACACCCCTCACTGTAACACTCTGATATATCCCACACCCCTCACTGTAACACTCTGATATATCCCACACCCCTCACTGTAACACACTGATATATCCCACACCCCTCACTGTAACACTCTGATATATCCCACAACCCTCACTGTAACACTCTGATATATCCCACACCCCGTCACTGTAGCTCACTGTTATACCCCACACCCCCTCACTGTAACACTCTGATATATCCCACACCCCTCACTGTAACACTCTGATATACCCCACACCCCTCACTGTAACACTCTGATATACCCACACCCCTCACTGTAACACTTTGATATATCCGACACCCCTCATGTTAACACTGATATTTCCCACACCCATCACTATAACACACGGACATATCCCACACGCCTCACTGTAACACTCTGATATATCCCACACCCCTCACTGTAACACTCTGATATATCCCACACCCCTCACTGTAACACTCTGATATATCCCACACCCCTCACTGTAACACTCTGATATATCCCACACCCCTCACTGTAACACTCTGATATATCCCACACCCCTCACTGTAACACTCTGATATACCCCACACCCCTCACTGTAACACTCTGATATATCCCACACCCCTCACTGTAACACTCTGATATATCCCACACCCCTCAATGTAACACTCTGATATATCCCACACCCCTCACTGTAACACTCTGATATATCCCACACCCCTCACTGTAACACTCTGATATATCCCACACCCCTCACTGTAACACTCTGATATATCCCACACCCCTCACTGTAACACTCTGATATATCCCACACCCCTCACTGTAACACTCTGATATATCCCACACCCCTCACTGTAACACTCTGATATTCCCCACACACCTCACTGTAACACTCTGATATATCCCACACCCCACACTGTAACACTCAGATATATCCCACACCCCTCACTGTAACACTCTGATATACCCCACACCCCTCACTGTAACACTCTGATATATCCCACACCCCTCACTGTAACACTCTGATATATCCCACACCCCTCACTGTAACACTCTGATATATCCCACACCCCTCACTGTAACACTCTGATATATCACACCCCTCACTGTAACACTCTGATATATCCCACACCCCTCACTGTAACACTCTGATATATCCCACACCCCTCACTGTAACACTCTGATATATCCCACACCCCTCACTGTAACACTCTGATATACCCCACACCCCTCACTGTAACACTCTGATATACCCCACACCCCTCACTGTAACACTCTGATATATCCCACACCCCTCACTGTAACACTCTGATATATCCCACACCCCTCACTGTAACACTCTGATATACCCCACACCCCTCACTGTAACACTCTGATATATCCCACACCCCTCACTGTAACACTCTGATATATCCCACACCCCTCACTGTAACACTCTGATATATCCCACACCCCTCACTGTAACACTCTGATATATCCCACACCCCTCACTGTAACACTCTGATATATCCCACACCCCTCACTGTAACACTCTGATATATCCCACACCCCTCACTGTAACACTCTGATATATCCCACACCCCTCACTGTAACACTCTGATATATCCCACACCCCTCACTGTAACACTCTGATATATCCCACACCCCTCACTGTAACACTCTGATATATCCCACACCCCTCACTGTAACACTCTGATATATCCCACACCCCTCACTGTAACACTCTGATATATCCCATACACCTCACTGTAACACTCTGATATATCCCACACCCCTGACTGTTATACCCTGATATATCCCACACCCCTCACTGTAACACTCTGATATATCCCACACCCCTCACTGTAACACTCTGATATATCGTACACTCCTCACTGTAACACTCTGATATACCCCACACCCCTCACTGTAACACTCTGATATGTCCCACACTCCTCACTGTAACACACTGATAAACCCCACACCCATCACTGTAACACTCCGATATATCCCACACCCCTCGGTGTAACACTCTGATATATCCCACACCCCTCACTGTAACACTCTGATATATCCCACACCCCTCACTGTAACACTCTGATATATCCCACACCCCTCACTGTAACACTCTGATATATCCCACACCCCTCACTGTAACACTCTGATATATCCCACACCCCTCACTGTAACACTCTGATATATCCCACACCCCTCACTGTAACACTCTGATATATCCCACACCCCTCACTGTAACACTCTGATATATCCCACACCCCTCACTGTAACACTCTGATATATCCCACACCCCTCACTGTAACACTCTGATATATCCCACACCCCTCACTGTAACACTCTGATATATCCCACACCCCTCACTGTAACACTCTGATATATCCCACACCCCTCACTGTAACACTCTGATATATCCCACACCCCTCACTGTAACACTCTGATATATCCCACACCCCTCACTGTAACACTCTGATATATCCCACACCCCTCACTGTAACACTCTGATATATCCCACACCCCTCACTGTAACACTCTGATATATCCCACACCCCTCACTGTAACACTCTGATATATCCCACACCCCTCACTGTAACACTCTGATATATCCCACACCCCTCACTGTAACACTCTGATATATCCCACACCCCTCACTGTAACACTCTGATATACCACACACCCTCACTGTAACACTCTGATATATCCCACACCCCTCACTGTAACACTCTGATATACCCCACACCCCTCACTGTAACACTCTGATATATCCCACACCCCTCACTGTAACACTCTGATATACCCCACACCCCTCACTGTAACACTCTGATATATCCCACACCCCTCACTGTAACACTCTGATATATCCCACACCCCTCACTGTAACACTCTGATATATCCCACACCCCTCACTGTAACACTCTGATATATCCCACACCCCTCACTGTAACACTCTGATATATCCCACACCCCTCACTGTAACACTCTGATATATCCCACACCCCTCACTGTAACACTCTGATATATCCCACACCCCTCACTGTAACACTCTGATATATCCCACACCCCTCACTGTAACACTCTGATATATCCCACACCCCTCACTGTAACACTCTGATATATCCCACACCCCTCACTGTAACACTCTGATATATCCCACACCCCTCACTGTAACACTCTGATATATCCCACACCCCTCACTGTAACACTCTGATATATCCCACACCCCTCACTGTAACACTCTGATATATCCCACACCCCTCACTGTAACACTCTGATATACCCACACCCCTCACTGTAACACTCTGATATATCCCACACCCCTCACTGTAACACTCTGATATATCCCACACCCCTCACTGTAACACTCTGATATATCCCACACCCCTCACTGTAACACTCTGATATATCCCACACCCCTCACTGTAACACTCTGATATATCCCACACCCCTCACTGTAACACTCTGATATATCCCACACCCCTCACTGTAACACTCTGATATATCCCACACCCCTCACTGTAACACTCTGATATATCCCACACCCCTCACTGTAACACTCTGATATATCCCACACCCCTCACTGTAACACTCTGATATATCCCACACCCCTCACTGTAACACTCTGATATATCCCACACCCCTCACTGTAACACTCTGATATACCCCACACCCCTCACTGTAACACTCTGATATATCCCACACCCCTCACTGTAACACTCTGATATATCCCACACCCCTCACTGTAACACTCTGATATATCCCACACCCCTCACTGTAACACTCTGATATATCCCACACCCCTCACTGTAACACTCTGATATATCCCACACCCCTCACTGTAACACTCTGATATATCCCACACCCCTCACTGTAACACTCTGATATATCCCACACCCCTCACTGTAACACTCTGATATATCCCACACCCCTCACTGTAACACTCTGATATATCCCACACCCCTCACTGTAACACTCTGATATATCCCACACCCCTCACTGTAACACTCTGATATATCCCACACCCCTCACTGTAACACTCTGATATATCCCACACCCCTCACTGTAACACTCTGATATATCCCACACCCCTCACTGTAACACTCTGATATACCCACACCCCTCACTGTAACACTCTGATATATCCCACACCCCTCACTGTAACACTCTGATATATCCCACACCCCTCACTGTAACACTCTGATATATCCCACACCCCTCACTGTAACACTCTGATATATCCCACACCCCTCACTGTAACACTCTGATATATCCCACACCCCTCACTGTAACACTCTGATATATCCCACACCCCTCACTGTAACACTCTGATATATCCCACACCCCTCACTGTAACACTCTGATATATCCCACACCCCTCACTGTAACACTCTGATATATCCCACACCCTTCACTATAACACTCTGATATACCCACACCCCTCACTGTAAAACTCTGATATACCCCACACCCCTCACTGTAACACTCTGATATATCGCACACCCTTCACTATAACACTCTGATATACCCACACCCCTCACTGTAACACTCTGATATTTACCACACCCCTCACTGTAACGCTGTGATATATCCCACACCCCTCACTGTAACACTCTGATATATCCCACACCCCTCACTGTAACACTCTGATATATCCCACACCCCTCACTGTAACACTCTGATATATCCCACACCCCTCACTGTAACACTCTGATATATCCCACACCCCTCACTGTAACACTCTGATATATCCCACACCCCTCACTGTAACACTCTGATATATCCCACACCCCTCACTGTAACACTCTGATATATCCCACACCCCTCACTGTAACACTCTGATATATCCCACACCCCTCACTGTAACACTCTGATATATCCCACACCCCTCACTGTAACACTCTGATATATCCCACACCCCTCACTGTAACACTCTGATATATCCCACACCCCTCACTGTAACACTCTGATATACCCCACACCCCTCACTGTAACACTCTGATATATCCCACACCCCTCACTGTAACACTCTGATATATCCCACACCCCTCACTGTAACACTCTGATATACCCACACCCCACACTGTAACACTCTGATATATCCCACACCCCTCACTGTAATACTCTGATATATCCCACACCCCTCACTGTAACACTCTGATATATCCCACACCCCTCACTGTAACACTCTGATATATCCCACACCCCTCACTGTAACACTCTGATATATCCCACACCCCTCACTGTAACACTCTGATATATCCCACACCCCTCACTGTAACACTCTGATATATCCCACACCCCTCACTGTAACACTCTGATATATCCCACACCCCTCACTGTAACACTCTGATATACCCCACACCCCTCACTGTAACACTCTGATATACCCCACCCCTCACTGTAACACTCTGATATATCCCACACCCCTCACTGTAACACTCTGATATATCCCACACCCCTCACTGTAACACTCTGATATATCCCACACCCCTCACTGTAACACTCTGATATATCCCACACCCCTCACTGTAACACTCGGATATATCCCACACCCCTCACTGTAACACTCCAATATATCCCAGACCCCTCATGGTAACACTCTGATATGTCCCACACCCCTCACTGTAACACTCTGATATACCCCACACCCCTCACTGTAACAGTCTGATATATCCCACACCCCTCACTGTAACACTCTGATATATCCCCACACCCCTCACTGTAACACTGATATATCCCACACCCCTCACTGTAACAGTCTGATATATCCCACACCCCTCACTGTAACACTCTGATATATCCCACACCCCTCACTGTAACACTCTGATATATCCCACACCCCTCACTGTAACACTCTGATATATCCCACACCCCTCACTGTAACACTCTGATATACACCACACCCCTCACTGTAACACTCTGATATATCCCACACCCCTCACTGTAACACTCTGATATATCCCACACCCCTCACTGTAACACTCTGATATATCCCACACCCCTCACTGTAACACTCTGATATATCCCACACCCCTCACTGTAACACTCTGATATATCCCACACCCCTCACTGTAACACTCTGATATATCCCACACCCCTCACTGTAACACTCTGATATATCACAAACCACTCACTGTAACACTCTGATATATCCCACAACCCTCACTGTAACACTCTGATATATCCCACACCCCTCACTGTAACACTCTGATATACCCCACACCCCTCACTGTAACACTGATATATCACAAACCCCTCACTGTAACACTCTGATATATCCCACACCCCTCACTGTAACACTCTGATATATCCCACACCCCTCACTGTAACACTCTGATATATCCCACACCCCTCACTGTAACACTCTGATATACCCCACACCCCTCACTGTAACACTCTGATATATCCCACACCCCTCACTGTAACACTCTGATATATCCCACACCCCTCACTGTAACACTCTGATATATCCCACACCCCTCACTGTAACACTCTGATATATCCCACACCCCTCACTGTAACACTCTGATATATCCCACACCCCTCACTGTAACACTCTGATATACCCACACCCCTCACTGTAACACTCTGATATACCCCACACCCCTCACTGTAACACTCTGATATATCCCACACCCCTCACTGTAACACTCTGATATATCCCACACCCCTCACTGTAACACTCTGATATACCCCACTCCCCTCACTGTAACAGGGTGTTATACACCACAACACTCACTGTAACACTCTGATATATCCCACACCCCTCACTGTAACACTCTGATATACCCCACACCCCTCACTGTAACACTCTGATATATCCCACACCCCTCACTGTAACACTCTGATATACCCCACACCCCTCACTGTAACACTCTGATATATCCCACACCCCTCACTGTAACACTCTGATATACCCCACACCCCTCACTGTAACACTCTGATATATCCCACACCCCTCACTGTAACACTCTGATATATCCCACACCCCTCACTGTAACACTCTGATATATCCCACACCCCTCACTGTAACACTCTGATATATCCCACACCCCTCACTGTAACACTCTGATATATCCCACACCCCTCACTGTAACACTCTGATATATCCCACACCCCTCACTGTAACACTCTGATATATCCCACACCCCTCACTGTAACACTCTGATATATCCCACACCCCTCACTGTAACACTCTGATATATCCCACACCCCTCACTGTAACACTCTGATATATCCCACACCCCTCACTGTAACACTCTGATATATCCCACACCCCTCACTGTAACACTCTGATATATCCCACACCCCTCACTGTAACACTCTGATATATCCCACACCCCTCACTGTAACACTCTGATATATCCCACACCCCTCACTGTAACACTCTGATATATCCCACACCCCTCACTGTAACACTCTGATATATCCCACACCCCTCACTGTAACACTCTGATATACCCACACCCCTCACTGTAACACTCTGATATATCCCACACCCCTCACTGTAACACTCTGATATATCCCACACCCCTCACTGTAACACTCTGATATATCCCACACCCCTCACTGTAACACTCTGATATATCCCACACACCCTCACTGTAACACTCTGATATATCCCACACCCCTCACAGTAACACTCTGATATATCCCACACCCCTCACTGTAACACTCTGATATATCCCACACCACTCACTGTAACACTCTGATATACCCACACCCCTCACTGTAACACTCTGATATATCCCACACCCCTCACTGTAACACTCTGATATACCCCACACCCCTCACTGTAACACTCTGATATATCCCACACCCCTCACTGTAACACTCTGATATATCCCACACCCCTCACTGTAACACTCTGATATATCCCACACCCCTCACTGTAACACTCTGATATACCCACACCCCTCACTGTAACACTCTGATATATCCCACACCCCTCACTGTAACACTCTGATATATCCCACACCCCTCACTGTAACACTCTGATATATCCCACACCCCTCACTGTAACACTCTGATATATCCCACACCCCTCACTGTAACACTCTGATATATCCCACACCCCTCACTGTAACACTCTGATATATCCCACACCCCTCACTGTAACACTCTGATATATCCCACACCCCTCACTGTAACACTCTGATATATCCCACACCCCTCACTGTAACACTCTGATATATCCCACACCCCTCACTGTAACACTCTGATATATCCCACACCCCTCACTGTAACACTCTGATATATCCCACACCCCTCACTGTAACACTCTGATATATCCCACACCCCTCACTGTAACACTCTGATATATCCCACACCCCTCACTGTAACACTCTGATATATCCCACACCCCTCACTGTAACACTCTGATATATCCCACACCCCTCACTGTAACACTCTGATATATCCCACACCCCTCACTGTAACACTCTGATATATCCCACACCCCTCACTGTAACACTCTGATATATCCCACACCCCTCACTGTAACACTCTGATATATCCCACACCCCTCACTGTAACACTCTGATATATCCCACACCCCTCACTGTAACACTCTGATATATCCCACACCCCTCACTGTAACACTCTGATATATCCCACACCCCTCACTGTAACACTCTGATATATCCCACACCCCTCACTGTAACACTCTGATATATCCCACACCCCTCACTGTAACACTCTGATATATCCCACACCCCTCACTGTAACACTCTGATATATCCCACACCCCTCACTGTAACACTCTGATATATCCCACACCCCTCACTGTAACACTCTGATATATCCCACACCCCTCACTGTAACACTCTGATATATCCCACACCCCTCACTGTAACACTCTGATATATCCCACACCCCTCACTGTAACACTCTGATATATCCCACACCCCTCACTGTAACACTCTGATATATCCCACACCCCTCACTGTAACACTCTGATATATCCCACACCCCTCACTGTAATACTCTGATATACACCTCACCCCTCACTGTAACATTCTGATATATCTCACACCACTCACTGTAACACTCTGATATATCCCACACACCTTGCTGCAACACTGATATATCCCACACCCCTCACTGTCACACTCTGATATATCCCACACCCCTCACTGTAACACTCTGATATATCCCACACCCCTCACTGTAACACTCTGATATACCCACACACCTCACTGTAACACTCTGATATATCCAACACCCCTCACTGTAACACTCTGATATATCCCAAACCCCTCACTGTAACACTCTGATATATCCCACACCCCTCACTGTAACACTCTGATATATCCCACACCCCTCACTGTAACACTCTGATATATCCCACACCCCTCACTGTAACACTCTGATATATCCCACACCCCTCACTGTAACACTCTGATATATCCCACACCCCTCACTGTAACACTCTGATATATCCCACACCCCTCACTGTAACACACTGATATATCCCACACCCCTCACTGTAACACTCTGATATATCCCACACCCCTCACTGTAACACTCTGATATATCCCACACCCCTCACTGTAACACTCTGATATATCCCACACCCCTCACTGTAACACTCTGATATATCCCACACACCCTCACTGTAACACACTGATATATCCCACACCCCTCACTGTAACACTCTGATATATCCCACACCCCTCACTGTAACACTCTGATATATCCCACACCCCTCACTGTAACACTCTGATATATCCCACACCCCTCACTGTAACACTCTGATATATCCCACACCCCTCACTGTAACACTCTGATATACCCCACACCCCTCACTGTAACACTCTGATATATCCCACACCCCTCACTGTAACACTCTGATATATCCCACACCCCTCACTGTAACACTCTGATATATCCCACACCCCTCACTGTGATACTCTACTCTGATATATCTTAGACCCCTCAATGTAACATTCTGATATACCCCTCACCCCTCACTGTAACACTCTGATATATCCCACACTCCTCACTGTAACACTCTGCTATATCCCACACCCCTCACTGTAACACTCTGATATATCGCACACCCCTCACGGTAACAATGATATATCCCACACCTCACTGTTACACTCTGATATATCCCGCACCACTCTCTGTAACACTCTGATATATCCCACACCCCTCACTGTAACACTCTGATATATCCCACACCCCTACTGTAACACTCTGTTATATCCCACACCACTCACTGTAACACTCTGATATATCCCACATCCCTACTGTAACACTCTGATATATCCCACACCACTCACTGTAACACTCTGATATATCCCACACCCCTCACTGTAACACTCTGATATATCCCACACCCCTCACTGTAACACTCTGATATATCCCACACCCCTCACTGTAACAATCTGATATATCCCACACCCCTCACTGTAACACTCTGATATATCCCACACCCCTCACTGTAACATTCTGATATACACCACACCCCTCACTGTAACACTCTGATATATCCGACACCCCTCACTGTAACATTCTGATATACCCCACATCCCTCACTGTAACACACTGATATATCCCACACCGCTCACTGTAACATTCTGATATACCCCACACCTCTCACTGTAACACACTGATATATCCACACCCCTCACTGTAACACTCTGATATATCCACACACCTCACTGTAACACTCTGATATACTTCACACCCCTCACTGTAACACTCTGATATATCCCACACCCCTCACTGTAACACTCTGATATATCCCACACCCCTCACTGTAACACTCTGATTTATCCCACACCGCTAATTGTAACACTCTGATATATCCCACACCCCTCACTGTAACACTCTGATATATCCCACACCCCTCACTGTAACACTCTGATATACCCCACACCCCTCACTGTAACACTCTGATATATCCCACCTCCCTCACTGTAACACTCTGATATATCCCACACCCCTCACTGTAACACTCTGATATATCCCACACCCCTCACTGTAACACTCTGATATATCCCACACCCCTCACTGTAACACTCTGATATATCCCACACCCCTCACTGTAACACTCTGATATATCCCACACCCCTCACTGTAACACTCTGATATATCCCACACCCCTCACTGTAACACTCTGATATATCCCACACACCTCACTGTAACACTCTGATATATCCCACACCCCTCACTGTAACACTCTGATATATCCCACACCCCTCACTGTAACAATTTGGTATATCCCACACACCTCACTGTAACACTCTGATATATCCCACACACCTCACTGTAACACTCTGATATATCTTAGACCCCTCACTGTAACACTCTGATATATCCCACACCCCTCACTGTAACACTCTGCTATATCCCACACCCCTCACTGTTACACTGTGATATATCCCACACCACTCTCTGTAACACTCTGATATATCCCACACCCCTACTGTAACACTCTGATATATCCCACACCACTCACTGTAACACTCTGATATATCCCACACCCCTCACTGTAACACAATGATATATCCCACACACCTCACTGTAACACTCTGATATATCCCACACCCCTCACTGTAACAATCTGATATATCCCACACCCCTCACTGTAACATTCTGATATACCCCACACCCCTCAATGTAACACTCTGATATATCCCACACCCCTCACTGTAACATTCTGATATACCCCACACCCCTCACTGTAACACTCTGATATATCCCACACCCCTCACTGTAACATTCTGATATACACCACATCCCTCACTGTAACACACTGATATATCCCACACCCCTCACTGTAACACTCTGATATACCCACACCCCTCACTGTAACACACTGATATATCCCACACCCCTCACTGTAACACTCTGAAATATTCCACACACCTCACTGTAACACTCTGATATATCCTACAACCCTCACTGTAGCACTCTGATATATCCCACACCCCTCACTGTAACACTCTGATATATCACACACCCCTCACTGTAACACTCTGATTTATCCCACACCCCTCACTGTAACACTCTGATATACCCCACACCCCTCACTGTAACACTCTGATTTATCCCACACCCCTCACTGTAACAATCTGATCTATCCCACACCCCTCACTGTAACACTCTGATATATCCCACACCCCTCACTGTAACACACTGATATATCCCACACCCCTCACTGTAACACACTGATATATCCCACACTCCTCACTGTAACACTCTGATATATCCCACACCCCTCACTGTAACACTCTGATATATCCCACACACCTCACTGTAACACTCTGATATATCTTAGACCCCTCACTGTAACATTCTGATATACCCCACACCCCTCACTGTAACACTCTGATATATCCCACACTCCTCACTGTAACTCTCTGCTATATCCCACACCCCTCACTGTTACACTCTGATATATCCCACACCACTCTCTGTAACACTCTGATATATCCCACACCCCTACTGTAACACTCTGATATATCCCACACCACTCACTGTAACACTCTTATATATCCCACACCCCTCACTGTAACACTCTGATATATCCCACACCCCTCACTGTAACACTCTGATATATCCCACGCACCTCACTGTAACACTCTGATATATCCCACACACCTCACTGTAACACTCTGATATATCCCACACACCTCACTGTAACACTCTGATATATCTCACACCCCTCACTGTAACATTCTGATATATCCCACACCCCTCACTGTAACACACTGATATATCTCACACCGCTCACGGTAACACTCTGATATATCCTACACACCTCAGTGTAACACTCTGATATATCCCACACCCCTCACTGTAACATTCTGATATACCACACACCCCTCACTGTAACACACTGTTATATCCCACACCCCTCACTGTAACACTCTGATATATCCCACACCCCTCACTGTAACATTCTGATATACCCCACACCCCTCACTGTAACACTCTGATATATCCCACACCCCTCAAAGTAACATTCTGATATACCCCACACCCCTCACTGTAACACACTGATATATGCCACACCCCTCATTGTAACATTCTGATATACCCCACACCCCTCACTGTAACACAATGATATAATCCACACCCCTCACTGTAACATTCTGATATACCCCACACCCCTCACTGTAACACAATGATATATCCCACACCCCTCCCTGTAACACTCTTATCTATTCCACACACCTCACTGTAACACTCTGATATATCCTACACCCCTCACTGTAACACTCTGATCTATCCCACACCCCTCACTGTAACACTCTGATTTATCCCACACCCCTCACTGTAACAATCTGATATATACAACACCCCTCACTGTAACACTCTGATATATCCCTCACCCCTCACTGTAACACACTGATATATCCCACACCCCTCACTGTAACTCTCTGCTATATCCTACACACCTCACTGTAACATTCTGATATATCCCACACACCTCACTGTAACACTCTGATATATCCCACACCCCTCACTGTAACACTCTTATATATCCCACACCCCTCACTGTAACACTCTGATATATCCCACACCCCTCACTGTAACACACTGATATATCCCACACACCTCACTGTAACACTCTGATATATACCACACCCCTCACTGTAACAATCTGATATATCCCACACCCCTCACTGTAACAATTTGGTATATCCCACACACCTCACTGTAACACTCTGATATATCCCACACCCCTCACTGTAACATTCTGATATACCCCACACCCATCACTGTAACACTCTGATATATCCCACACACCTCACTGTAACACTCTGATATATTTAGACCCCTCAATGTAACATTCTGATATACCCCTCACCCCTCACTGTAACACTCTGATATATCCCACACTCCTCACTGTAACACTCTGCTATATCCCACACCCCTCACTGTAACACTCTGATATATCGCACACCCCTCACGGTACCAATGATATATCCCACACCTCACTGTTACACTCTGATATATCCCGCACCACTCTCTGTAACACTCTGATATATCCCACACCCCTACTGTAACACTCTGATATATCCCACACTCCTCACTGTAACACTCTGCTATATCCCACACCCCTCACTGTAACACTCTGATATATCCCACACCCCTCACTGTAACAATGATATATCCCACACCTCACTGTTACACTCTGATATATCCCACACCACTCTCTGTAACACTCTGCTATATCCCACACCCCTCACTGTTACACTCTGATATATCCCACACCCCTCACTGTAACACTCTGATATATCCCACACCCCTCACTGTAACACTCTGATATATCCCACACCCCTACTGTAACACTCTGTTATATCCCACACCACTCACTGTAACACTCTGATATATCCCACACCCCTACTGTAACACTCTGATATATCCCACACCACTCACTGTAACACTCTGATATATCCCACACCCCTACTGTAACACTCTGATATATCCCACACCAATCACTGTAACACTCTGATATATCCCACACCCCTCACTGTAACAATCTGATGTATCCCACACCCCTCACTGTAACATTCTGATATACCCCACACCCCTCACTGTAACACTCTGATATATCCCACACCCCTCACTGTAACATTCTGATATACACCACACCCCTCACTGTAACACTCTGATATATCCGACACCCCTCACTGTAACATTCTGTTATACCCCACATCCCTCACTGTAACACACTGATATATCCCACACACCTCACTGTAACATTCTGATATACCCCTCACCCCTCACTGTAACACACTGATATATCCCACACCCCTCACTGTAACACTCTGATATATTCCACACACCTCACTGTAACACTCTGATATATCCTACAACCCTCACTGTAACACTCTGATATATCCCACACCCCTCACTTTAACACTCTTATATATCCCACACCCCTCACTGTAACACTCTGATTTATCCCACACTCCTCACTGTAACAATCTGATATATCCCACACCCCTCACTGTAACACTCTGATATATCCCACACCCCTCACTGTAACACACTGATATATCCCACACCCCTCACTGTAACACACTGATATATCCCACACACCTCACTGTAACACTCTGATATATCCCACACCCCTCACTGTAACACTCTGATATATCCCACACCCCTCACTGTAACACTCTGATATATCCCACACACCTCACTGTAACACTCTGATATATCTTAGACCCCTCACTGTAACATTCTGATATACCCCACACCCCTCACTGTAACACTCTGATATATCCCACACCCCTCACTGTTACACTCTGATATATCCCACACCACTCTCTTTAACACTCTGATATATCCCACACCCCTACTGTAACACTCTGATATATCCCACACCACTCACTGTAACACTCTTATATATCCCACACCCCTCACTGTAACAATCTGATATATACAACACCCCTCAAAGTAACACTCTGATATATCCCTCACCCCTCACTGTAACACACTGATATATCCCACACCCCTCACTGTAACTCTCTGCTATATCCTACACACCTCACTGTAACATTCTGATTTATCCCACACCCCTCACTGTAACACTCTGATATATCCCACACCCCTCACTGTAACACTCTTATATATCCCACACCCCTCACTGTAACACTCTGATATATCCCACACCCCTCACTGTAACACACTGATATATCCCACACACCTCACTGTAACACTCTGATATATCCCACACCCCTCACTGTAACACTCTGATATATCCCACACCCCTCACTGTAACAATTTGGTATATCCCACACACCTCACTGTAACACTCTGATATATCCCACACCCCTCACTGTAACACTCTGATATATCCCTCACCCCTCACTGTAACACTCTGATATACCCCACACCCATCACTGTAACACTCTGATATACCCCACACCCATCACTGTAACACTCTGATATATCCCACACACCTCACTGTAACACTCTGATATATCTTAGACCCCTCACTGTAACATTCTGATATACCCGTCACCCCTCACTGTAACACTCTGATATATCCCACACTCCTCACTGTAACACTCTGCTATATCCCACACCCCTCACTGTAACACTCTGATATATCCCACACCCCTCACTGTAACAATGATATATCCCACACCTCACTGTTACACTCTGATATATCCCACATCACTCTCTGTAACACTCTGATATATCCCACACCCCTACTGTAACACTCTGATATATCCCACACTCCTCACTGTAACACTCTGCTATATCCCACACCCCTCACTGTAACACTCTGATATATCCCACACCCCTCACTGTAACAATGATATATCCCACACCTCACTGTTACACTCTGATATATCCCACACCACTCTCTGTAACACTCTGCTATATCCCACACCCCTCACTGTTACACTCTGATATATCCCACACCCCTCACTGTAACACTCTGATATATCCCACACCCCTCACTCTAACACTCTGATATATCCCACACCCCTACTGTAACACTCTGATATATCCCACACCACTCACTGTAACACTCTGATATATCCCACACCCCTACTGTAACACTCTGATATATCCCACACCACTCACTCTAACACTCTGATATATCCCACACCCCTACTGTAACACTCTGATATATCCCACACCACTCACTGTAACACTCTGATATATCCCACACCCCTCACTGTAACACTCTGATATATCCCACACACCTCACTGTAACACTCTGATATATCCCACACCCCTCACTGTAACAATCTGATATATCCCACACCCCTCACTGTAACATTCTGATATACCCCACACCCCTCACTGTAACACTCTGATATATCCCACACCCCTCACTGTAACATTCTGATATACACCACACCCCTCACTGTAACACTCTGATATATCCGACACCCCTCACTGTAACATTCTGATATACCCCACATCCCTCACTGTAACACACTGATATATCCCACACCCCTCACTGTAACATTCTGATATACCCCACACCCCTCACTGTAACACACTGATATATCCCACACCCCTCACTGTAACACTCTGATATATTCCACACACCTCACTGTAACACTCTGATATATCCTACAACCCTCACAGTAACACTCTGATATATCCCACACCCCTCACTTTAACACTCTTATATATCCCACACCCCTCACTGTAACACTCTGATTTATCCCACACTCCTCACTGTAACAATCTGATATATCCCACACCCCTCACTGTAACACTCTGATATATCCCACACCCCTCACTGTAACACACTGATATATCCCACACCCCTCACTGTAACACACTGATATATCCCACACTCCTCACTGTAACACTCTGATATATCCCACACCCCTCACTGTAACACTCTGATATATCCCACACCCCTCACTCTAACACTCTGATATATCCCACACACCTCACTGTAACACTCTGATATATCTTAGACCCCTCACTGTAACATTCTGATATACCCCACACCCCTCACTGTAACACTCTGATATATCCCACACCCCTCACTGTTACACTCTGATATATCCCACACCACTCTCTTTAACACTCTGATATATCCCACACCCCTACTGTAACACTCTGATATATCCCACACCACTCACTGTAACACTCTTATATATCCCACACCCCTCACTGTAACACTCTGATATATCCCACACCCCTCACTGTAACACTCTGATATATCCCACGCACCTCACTGTAACACTCTGATATATCTCACACCCCTCACTGTAACATTCTGATATATCCCACACCCCTCACTGTAACACACTGATATATCTCACACCCCTCACTGTAACACTCTGATATACCCCACACCCCTCACAGTAACACTCTGATATATCCTACACACCTCACTGTAACACTCTGATATATCCCACACCCCTCACTTTAACATTCTGATATACCCCACACCCCTCACTGTAACACACTGATATATCCCACACCCCTCACTGTAACACTCTGATATATCCCACACCCCTCACTGTAACATTCTGATATACCCCACACCCCTCACTGTAACACTCTGATATATCCCACACCCCTCACTGTAACAGTCTGATATACCCCACACCCCTCACTGTAACACTCTGATATATCCCACACCCCTCACTGTAACAGTCTGTTATATCCCACACCCCTCACTGTAACACTCTGATATATCCCACACCCCTCACTGTAACATTCTGATATACCCCACACCCCTCACTGTAACACTCTTATATATCCCACACCCCTCACTGTAACATTCTGATATACCCCACACTCCTCACTGTAACACTCTGATATATCTTATACCCCTCACTTTAACATTCTGATATACCCCACACCCCTCACTGTAACACTCTGATATATCCCACACCCCTCACTGTTACACTCTGATATATCCCACACCCCTCTCTGTTACACTCTGATATATCCCACACCCCTACTGTAACACTCTGATTTATCCCACACCCCTCACTGTAACACTCTGATAATCCACACACCCCTCACTGTAACACTCTGATATATCCCACACCCCTCGCTCTAACACTCTGATAATCCACACACCCCTCACTGTAACACTCTTATATATCCGTCACCCCTCACTTTAACTCTCAGTTAATGACTGTGATAGAGACTGAATCAGAGACTTTATAGAGACTGAGCTTGAGGCAGAGACAGAGGCGTAGAGAGAGATACTGACTGAGACGTAATCAGAGAGAAAGAGAGAATGAGAGACAGAGAGAGACTGATTCTGAGACAGAGAGTGATACAGAGAGAGAGACATAGACAGAGGCATAGACAGAGACTGACACTGACACTGAGACAGAGAGACAGTGAGAGAGAGAGTGTGTCAGAGACAGAGACAGAGACTGAGACAGAGACAGGGAGAAACACACTGAGAGAGTGTCAGAGATTGAGACAGAGACTGAGTCTGAGACTGAAACAGAGAAAAGACAGAGGGAGAGAGAGACAGAGAGTCAGAGACAGAGACTCAGACTGAGAGAGAGACTGAGACTGAGAGAGAGACAGAGAGAGAGACAGTGACAGACATGGAGACAGAGACAGATACAGAGAGACAGAGAGTAATACATAGAATGAGGCAGCGACTGAGACACAGAATGAGACTGAGACTGAGTCATAGACAGAGAAATAGACAGAGATAGAAATAGAGAGAAACAGAGAGAGACAGAGCCAGACAGGGAGACAGAGATAGAGGCAGAGACAGAGATGGTGACAGAGACCGACAGAGAGAGACAGAGAGATAGAGACAGAGACAGAGACAGAGAGAGAGACATGGACAGAGACAGACAGGGAAACAGAGGGAGACAGAGACACACAGGGAGACAGAGAGAGACAGAGACAGAGACTGAGACTGAGACAGAGACGGAGACGAGAATGGAGACGGAGATGAAGACAGACAGAGAGTCTTCACCTACCTCCTGAATGCTGGGATAAGAGACATTCTCCATCTCCCGCTTAAAGTAACAAGAATAGTGAGTTAGCTCAAACTCCCCACAACACACCCCTCACTAAACGCCCCTCACCATACCCCCCTCACTATACCCCTCTCACTATACCCCCCTCACTCTACCCCTCTCACTATACCCCTCTCACCATACTCCCCTTACTATACCCCTCTCACTACACCACCCTCACCATACCCCTCTCACTATACCCCCCTCACTATACCCCCCTCACTCTACCCGTCTCACTATACCCCTCTCACTATACCCCTCTCACTATACACCCCTCACCATACCCCCCTCACTATACCCCTCTCACTATACCCCCCCACTCTACCCCTCTCACTATACCCCCCTCACCATAGCCCCCACACCATACTCCCCTTACTATACCCCTCTCAATATACCCCTCTCACCATACCCCGCTCAACATACCCACCACACTATACCCTTCTCACTACACCACCCTCACCATACCCCCCTCAACATACTCCCCTCACTCTACCCCTCTCACTATACCCCTCTCACTATACCCCCCTCACTATACCCCCCTCACTATACCCCTCTCACTATACCCCTCTCACTATACCCCTCTCACCATACCCCTCTCACTATACCCCCTCACTCTATCCCTCTCACTATACCCCTCTCACTATACCCCTCTCACTACACCACCCTCACCATACCCCTC
>NC_054506.1:1678666-1685512 GCF_017639515.1 Carcharodon carcharias
CTCACGTGATAAATCGATGGGCTCCACGAGCATTACACGTCATTGACCCCTTGCTACCTCGCAGGGCAGTCAACTAGTTTTGCCTGAATTACTCCCAGCCCCCAAATCCCACCCGTCGATTCTACTCTGGACCCCACACTCTGAAATCCAGGGTCAACTCTGAAAGGGAATCCCAATCCAGCCAGGCCCGAAATTCAAATCTCCCAGGGGCAACACAAGTATAACAATGTCCCTGCTCCCCATCCCTGTCCACTGACCCCTGGGTTAGGGAGGTGGGGGGTGTGAATCAGCCCGGGTTCCTGCTCCCCATCCCTGTCCACTGACCCCTGGGTTAGGGAGGGGTGTGTGAATCAGCCCGGGTTCCTGCTCCCCATCCCTGTCCACTGACCCCTGGGTTAGGGTGGGGGGTGTGAATCAGCCCAGGTACCTGCTCCCCATCCCTGTCCACTGACCCCTGGGTTAGGGAGGGGGTGTGAATCAGCCCAGGTACCTGCTCCCCATCCCTGTCCACTGACCCCTGGGTTAGGGAGGGTGTGAATCAGCCCAGGTACCTGCTCCCCATCCCTGTCCACCGACCCCTGGGTTAGGGAGGTGGGGGGTGTGAATCAGCCCAGGTACCTGCTCCCCATCCCTGTCCACTGACCCCTGGGTTAGGGTGGGGGCTGTGAAACAGGCCGGGAAGGGGATGAGGTTGAATTACCTGCATCTTCTCAATAAATTCAAACAAGTCTTCAGTCTGTGGAAACAAAATAAGCTCGTCAAACATCAGAGATATCAGAGTGTGACAGTGAGGGGTGTGGGATATATCAGAGTGTTACAGTGAGGGGTGTGGGTTATACCAGAGTGTTACAGTGAGGGGTGTGGGGTATATCAGAGTGTTACAGTGAGGGGTGTGGGATATACCAGAGTGTTACAGTGAGGGGTGTGGGATATATCAGAGTGTTACAGTGAGGGGTGTGGGATATATCAGAGTGTTACAGTGAGGTGTGTGGGATATATCAGAGTGTTACAGGGAGGGGTGAGTGATATTTTAGAGTGTTACAGTGAGGTGTGTGGGGTAGATCAGGGTTACATGAGGGGTGTGGGATATATCAGATTGTTACAGTGAGGGCTGTGGGATATATCCGAGTGTTAAAGTGAGAGGTGCGAGAAATATCAGAGTGTTACAGTGAGGGGTGTGGGGTATATCAGAGTGTTACAGTGTGGGGTGTGGGATATAACAGAGTGTTACAGTGAGGGTTGTGCGATATATCAGAGTGTTACAGTGAGGGGTGTGGGATATATCAGAGTGTTACAGTGAGGGGTGTGGGGTATATCAGAGTGTTACAGTGTGGGGTGTGGGATATAACAGAGTGTTACAGTGAGGGTTGTGCGATATATCAGAGTGTTACAGTGAGGGGTGTGGGATATTTCAGATAGTTGCAGTGAGGGTTGAGGGATATATCAGAATGTAACAGAGGGGTATGGTATGTATCAGAGTATTACAGTGAGGGGTGTTGGATATATCAGTGCGTTACAGTGAGGGGCCTGGGGTATATCAGAGTTTTACAGTGAGGGGTGTAGGATATATCAGAGTGTTACAGTGAGGGGTGTGGGATTTATCAAAGTGTTACTGTGAGGGGAGTGATATATATCAGTGTGTTACAGTGAGGGGTGTAGGATATATCAGAGTGTTACAGTGAGGGGGGTGGGATATATCAGAGTGTGACAGTGAGGGGTGTGGGGTATATCAGAGTGCTACAGTGAGGGGTGTGGGATATATCAGAGTGTTACTGTGAGGGGAGTGGGATATATCAGAGTGTTACAGTGAGGGGTGTGGGATTTATCAAAGTGTTACTGTGAGGGGAGTGATATATATCAGTGTGTTACAGTGAGGGGTGTGGGATATATCAGAGTGTTACAGTGAGGCGTGTGGGATATATCAGAGTGTTACAGTGAGGGGTGTGGTGTATATCATTGTTACAGTGAGGGGTGTGGGGGATATCAGAGTGTTACAGTGAGAGGTGTGTGGGATATATCAGAGTGTTACAGTGAGGGTTGTGGAATAAATCAGAGTTTGACAGTGAGGGGAGGGTGTTATATCAGAGTGATACAGTGAGTGGTGTGGGATATATCAGAGTGTTACTTTGAGGGATGTTGGATATATCAGAGTGTTACTGTGAGGGGTGTGGGATATATCAGAGTGTTACAGTGAGGTGTTTGGGATATATCGGAGTGTTACAATGAGGGGTGTGGGATATATCAGAGTGTTACAGTGAGGGGTGTGGGATATATCAGAGTGTTACAGTGAGGGGTTTGGGATATATCAGAGTGTTACAGTGAGGGGTTTGGGATATATTAGTGTGTTACAGTGAGGTGTTTGGGATATATCGGAGTGTTACAATGAGGGGTGTGGGATATATCGGAGTGTTACAGTGAGTGTTTTGGGATATATCAGAGTGTTTCAGTGAGGAGTGTGGGATATATCAGAGTGTTACATTGAGGGTTGTGGGCTATATCAGGGTGTTACACTGAAGGGTTTGGGATATATAAGATTGTTACTGTGGGGGGAGTGCGATATATCAGAGTGTTACAGTGAGGGGTGTGGGATCTATCAGAGTGTTACAGTGAGGGGTGTGGGATAAATCAGAGTGTTACAGTGAGGGGTGTGGATACATCACAGTGTTACAGTGAGGGGTTTGGGGTATATCAGAGTGTTACAGTGAGGGTTGTGGGATATATTAGAGTGTTACTGTGAGGGTTTCGGGTTTATCATTGTTAATGTGAGGGGTGTGGCATATATCAGAGTTTGACAGTGAGGGGTGTGGTCTATATCGGAGTGTTACAGTGAAGGTTTTGGGATATATCTGAGTGTTACAGTGAGGTGTGTGGGATATACACGATTTTTACAGTGAGGGGTGTGGGATATATCAGAGTGTTACTGTGAGGGGTGTGGGATATATCAGAGAGTTACAGTGAGGGGTGTGGGATATATCAGAGAGTTACAGTGAGGGGTGTGGGATATATCAGAGTGATACAGTGAGTGGTGTGGGATATATCAGAGTGTTACTTTGAGGGATGTTGGATATATCAGAGTGTTACTGTGAGGGGTGTGGGATATATCAGAGTGTTACAGTGAGGTGTTTGGGATATATCGGAGTGTTACAATGAGGGGTGTGGGATATATCAGAGTGTTACAGTGAGGGGTGTGGGATATATCAGAGTGTTACAGTGAGGGGTTTGGGATATATCAGAGTGTTACAGTGAGGGGTTTGGGATATATTAGTGTGTTACAGTGAGGTGTTTGGGATATATCGGAGTGTTACAATGAGGGGTGTGGGATATATCGGAGTGTTACAGTGAGTGTTTTGGGATATATCAGAGTGTTTCAGTGAGGAGTGTGGGATATATCAGAGTGTTACATTGAGGGTTGTGGGCTATATCAGGGTGTTACACTGAAGGGTTTGGGATATATAAGATTGTTACTGTGGGGGGAGTGCGATATATCAGAGTGTTACAGTGAGGGGTGTGGGATCTATCAGAGTGTTACAGTGAGGGGTGTGGGATAAATCAGAGTGTTACAGTGAGGGGTGTGGATACATCACAGTGTTACAGTGAGGGGTTTGGGGTATATCAGAGTGTTACAGTGAGGGTTGTGGGATATATTAGAGTGTTACTGTGAGGGTTTCGGGTTTATCATTGTTAATGTGAGGGGTGTGGCATATATCAGAGTTTGACAGTGAGGGGTGTGGTCTATATCGGAGTGTTACAGTGAAGGTTTTGGGATATATCTGAGTGTTACAGTGAGGTGTGTGGGATATACACGATTTTTACAGTGAGGGGTGTGGGATATATCAGAGTGTTACTGTGAGGGGTGTGGGATATATCAGAGAGTTACAGTGAGGGGTGTGGGATATATCAGAGAGTTACAGTGAGGGGTGTGGGATATATCAGAGTGTTACTGTGAGGGGTGTGGGATATATTACCGTGTTACAGTGAGGGATGTGGGATATATCAGAATGTTACAGAGAAGTGTGTGGGATATATGAGAATGTTACATTGACGGGTGTCTGATATATCAGAGTGTTACAGTGAGGGGTGTGGGGTATATCAGAGAGTTACAGTGAGGGGTGTGGGGTATATCAGAGTGTTACAGTGAGTGGTGTGGGATATATCAGAGTGTTACATTGAGGGTTGTGGATATATCAGAGTGTTACAGTGAAGGGTGTGTGATATATCATAGTGTTACAGTGAGGGGTTTGGGAAATATGAGAGTGTTACAGTGAGGGGTGTTGGATATATCAGAGTTTTACAGTGAGGGGTGTGGGATTTATC
This sequence comes from Carcharodon carcharias, assembly GCF_017639515.1. Taxonomy (NCBI): domain Eukaryota; kingdom Metazoa; phylum Chordata; class Chondrichthyes; order Lamniformes; family Lamnidae; genus Carcharodon; species Carcharodon carcharias. The sequence goes on from NC_054506.1 coordinate 1,682,981, forward strand.
AATGTGTGACTGTGAGGGGTGTGGGATATATCAGAGTGTTACAGTGAGGGGTTTGGGGTATATCAGAATATTACAGTGAGGGGTGTGGGATATATTAGAACGTTACAGTGAGGGGTGTCCGATATATCAGAGAGTTACATTGAGGTGTTTAGGATATATCACTGTTACAGTAAGGGGTGTGGTGTGTATCATTGTTACAGTGAGGGGTGTGGGATGTATCAGAGATTGACAGTTAAGGGTATGGTATATATCGCAGTGTTACTGTGAGTTTTTTTCGGATATATCAGAGTGTTACTTGGTGGGATGTTGGATATAACAGATTGTTACAGTGAGGAGTGTGGGATATATAAGATTGTTACTGTGAGTGGTTTTGGGATATATCAGAATATTACAGTGAGGGGTGTGGGATATATCAGAATATTACAGTGAGGGGTGTGGGATATATCAGAGTGTTACAGTGAGGGGTGTGGGATATATCAGAATATTACAGTGAGGGGTGTGGGATATATCAGAGTGTTACAGTGATGGGTGTGGGATATATCAGTGTGTTACAGTGAGGTGTGTGGGGGATATCAGAGTGTGACAGTGAGGGGTGTGGGGTATATCACAGTGTTACAGTGAGTGGTCTGGAGTATATCGGAGTGTTTCAGTGAGGGGTGAGCGATATATTAGAGCATTACAGTGAGGTGTGTGTGATATATCAGAGAGATACATTGAGGGGTGTGTGATATATCAGAGATTGACAGTGAAGGGTGTGGTATGTATCGGAGTGTTACAGTGAGTGTTTTGGGATATATCAGAGTGTTACAGTGAGGGGTGTGGGATATATCAGAGTGTTACAGTGAGTTTTGTGGGATTTATCAGAGTGTTACAGTGAGGGGTGTGGGATATATCAGAGTGTTACAGTGAGGTGTTTGGGATATATCAGAGTGTTACAGTGAGAGTTGTGGGATATTTCAGAGTGTTACAGTGAGGTGTTTGGGATATATCAGGGTGTTACAGTGAGGTGTGTGGGATATATAAGATTGTTACTGTGAGGGGTGTGGGATATATCAGACTGTTACAGTGAGAGGTGTGGGATATATTAGAGTGTTACAGTGAGGGGTGTGGGATATATCAGTGTGTTACAGTGAGGGGTGCGGTTATATGAGAGTGTTACAGTGAAGCTTGTGGGATATATCAGGGTGTTACTGTGAGGGGTGTGGGATATATCAGACTGTTACAGTGAGAGGTGTGGGATATATTAGAGTGTTACAGTGAGGGGTGTGGGATATATCAGTGTGTTACAGTGAGGGGTGCGGGTATATCAGAGTTGGAGAGTGAGGGGTGTGGTCTATATCGGAGTGTTACATTGAAGGATCTGTAACAGTGCTATAACAGTGTTATAGTGAGGGGTGTGGGATATATCAGAGTGTTACATTGAGGAGTGCGGTGTATATCACAGTTTTACATAGAGGGTTGTGGGGTATATCAGAGTGTTACAGAGATGAGTGTGGGATATAAAAGATTGTTACAGTGAGGGGTGTGGGATATAACAGAGTGTTAACGTGAGGGGTGTGGGATATATCGGAGTTTTACATAGAGGGGTGTGGGTATATCAGAGTGCTACAATGAGGGGTGTGAGATATATCAGAGTGTTACAGTGAGGGGCGTGGGATATATCAGAGAGTTACAGTGAGGGGTGTGGGATATATCAGAGTGTTACAGTGAGGTTTGTGGGGTATATCAGAGTGTTACAGTGAGGAGTGTAGGATATATCATAGTGTTACAGTGAGGGATGTAGGATATATCAGAGTGTTACAGTGAGGGCTGTGGGATATATCAGTGTGTTACAGTGAGGGCTGTGGGATATATCAGTGTGTTACAGTGAGGGGTGTGGGATATATCAGAGTGTTACAGTGAGGGGTATGGGATATATCAGAGTGTTACAGTGAGGGGTGTGGGATATATCAGAATGTTACAGTGAGGGGTGTGCGATATATCAGAGAGTCACATTGAGGGGTGTAGGGTATAACAGTGTTACAGAAAGGGGTGTGTTGTATATCATTGTTACAGTGAGGGGTGTGGGATGTATCAGAAATTGACAGTGAGGGTTTGTGGTATATATCGGAGTGTTACAGTGAGTGTTTTGGGATATATCAGAGTATTACTTTGTGGGATGTTGGATATAACAGAGTGTTATAGTGAGGAGTGTGGGATATATAAGATTGTTACTGTGAGTGGTTTTGGGATATATCAGAATGTTACAGTGAGGGGTGTGGGATATATCAGAGTGTTACAGTTATGGGTGTGGAATAAACCAGAGTGTTACAGTGAGGGGTGTGGGGTATATCAGAGTGTTACAGTGAGGGGTGTGGGATATATCAGAGTGTTACAGTGAGGGGTCTGGAGTATATCGGAGTGTTACAGTGAGGGGTGTGGGATATATTAAAGCATTACAGTGTGGTGTGTGTGATATATCAGAGAGTTACATTGAGGGGTGTTGTATATATCGCAGTGTTACAGTGAGTGTTTTGAGATTTATCAGAGTGT